>NW_019154093.1:76749480-76823500 GCF_002288905.1 Enhydra lutris kenyoni | reverse complement strand
TCTCATAATAAAACACAAAGCTCTTTTCTTCATAATACATTTTTAGGTTATGTTCTCATAATAAAACACAAAGCTCTTTTCTTCATAATACATTTTTAGGTTATGTAACAGTACGGCGATAGAAGATCACTCTTCCCCTTTAGCTCTATCTTTATTTGAAGTGAAAGCTAACAGGTTCATTTTATTTTACTAAGGAATAAACATTGAAACAACTCAACCTTCCAGGACTTTCCCCCACTTCCAGAGTAGAGCATAAACAGAACTCACTGACCAAAGGGAGTAAGAAGTATACACTCTGGCAGGAGTACTGGCCTCAAGCAAGATTTTCTGATCTTATCCTAATTATGCCTTAACCTTCTTTGTGGCATTAAACCATGACTTATTTCTGCAATTACTTTCCTAAACTTTAATACTAAAAGTAATAATCAGCTGAAAGAACCTGCTTGCCATTCTTTGAATTGCCAAAAGGCTGCAGCTGCATCTGAGAGAAGCTCCTGGGTTTGAACTGTTCAAGGCTCACCTCTAATAATGTAGATTAAAAAAAAAAAAAATCACTTCAAATATTTCAAGGCCAAATGTGAAGGAAGACTGCCTCATTAAGTTAAAAAAAAAAAAATCAAACAAACTTGTACAGGTAAACACACCTTCACAAAATTATCATGCTTTCTTTCTCACTGATGCCTAGGTCCCAAAGTTGAGGGCTTGCCTCTTTTCAGACCAGAAAGTCCCCTATTCAGAGACTGTAAGAATCTACAAATTCTACTAATTAGCCTTTTTCTCTTATTCTCCTCTATGTTTAAAATCACTGTATTTCGTTTAAAATACCTCTTTGTCCAATTACATTTCATGACAAGGGTAAAACATCCAACTTACAGAACCCCAGAATTTTAGAGTTGAAATTGCCTGTAGCAATCATTTATTCCTGTCTCCATCCTCTGCTGGATGAAGACATATGCAAAATGACACCTAGGGAAGGCTAAGTGATTCTGTTCATCTGGCAGTATGGTAAGAAGCACCTGAACTTTAGTGTCAAACAGGCCTGGGTTCTACTTCTGGTTCAAACGTTTATGAGCTGTGTGACTTTATGCTGAATGTGCCCAATTTTGTCTAATCTCTGAAACTAAGCTGGGTCCGGCCTGGTTAGTACTTGGATGAAAGACCAGCTGGGAATACAAATTGTGTTATTTTAAACCATCATTTTAATCTCTCTGAACCTCAGCCTCCTGATATGGAAAAGAACAGTAATATCCTAGTATTCTGAAAGCACCTAGCACACATCAGATCACTGATAAATATTAAGTTTTTTTCTGTTCAAAGTCATGCAGCAAATTAGCAACAATGAACAGCGCTCCTGCCAGAGCTCCTCCCACTACACACCCTTATCCTGCTGAATGAGTGTTTTCTTGTAGTAGTTCAAGGTCAGAGGAACAAAAAAATGTGCATTCTTGATTAGCAGACTGTTTTATTCCATAGTAACTGGCACAATAAGAGATGCCTTGTTGTTTAGCTGGTTAAATTCAGAATTAAAGCACAAACTGAACTGGCTAAAGATAAATAAGATTTATGTATAGGGACAGACACAATTAAGATTGTCTTGTCCCAAGGTATAAAATAGAAGAAGAACTGCAAAATATTAATATAAACATAAACATGTAGCTTGATTAGCTGTTTTATTTTGCTTTACTATTTTTTTTTTAAAGATTGTATTTATTTATTTGAGAGAGAGAAAGAGCACAAGCAAGGGGAGGGGCAGAGGGACAAGCAGATTCCCCAATGTGCAGGGAGCCCAATTCAGGGCCCAATCCCAGGACCATGAGATCACGACCAGCACCATAGTTAGACACTTAACCAACTGAGCACCCAGACATCCCTATTTACTATTTTTTAAAAATTAGCAAAAAAAAAAAAAAAAAAAGGACAGATGTACTTACAGTGTCTGAAGATTGGAAAGAAACCGAAATACACCATCAGCAATGTGAGTGACTCTGTTGTCCCCTAAATTCAGTCTCTCCAGTAAGCTCAGACCCACAAAGGCAGATTCATCCAGGCGGGTCAACTGGTTATAGGACAAATCACTAAGAACAGGAAACATGAAAGATAAGGAATTAGTTGTATTGTATTGTATTCAACTTTCCTATTCTCATTCTATTTATGTGATAAATTTAGAGTTTTCAACAAACTTCTAATAAAGAGGGATGTTAGATCTCATTACTGGCCATGAGAGTGATTTATTCCAATGTACTCTAGTCTCACAGCCTCCACTGAAATGCCATCCAACACTCACAGTTCAGATAGTCTTTGGCAGAACTCCCACGCGTCAGGGCTGATTCTTTCAACAGCATTCTGGCTGACATAGAGCTGTTGTAACATTCGCAAGCCATACAACCATCCCTTGTTCACTTCTGTAAGGTTATTATGCTCTAGCTCTCTGCAGAATTAGAGAAAAAAAGGAGAAAATATGTTTCAAAACAAGGCACTGCAATGAGAAGATTCCAAAACCCTCCATTAGGTCTTGCTCAGAGAGGCATATACTTTTTGCTCAATTCAAGTGAGCCAACAAATTCTATTCAAGAAATACTAGTATTTTACTTACAATTTACTGCTAAAAGGTAGTAAGACCATCTAAAACATCAGATCTATAAAATCAACACACTAAGAACTTTGATACACCTGTTCGAGGTAAATCCTGATCACTTTCATCAGCTCCAAACATTAAGAAAAATATAAGTTTTCTAGACAATTTTTTTTTTTTTTTAAGTAGGCTCCATGCCCAGCGTGAATCCCAACATGGGGCTTGAATTTACAATCCTGAGATCAAGACCTGCACTGAAATCAAGAGCAGGACACTTAACTGACTGAGCCACCCAGGTGCCCCTAGATGAAATGTTTTTAAGAATGATGAAAAAAAACACCAAATAACACTATCAATAACAAAGCTTAAAGAGCTTTGTATACAATTATTTCGCATCAGAGTAGGGAGAAAGAACTAGTGAACTTGGGTATAATTAAATCAACTATCCTAGCCATTTGGCACTAATGGCACTGGCAGACCCCTTTCGAACAATATTCTATTCTAGTTCACAGTACTTACAATTCTTCCATGTTATCCAAGCCAAAAAACGCTCCATCCTTAAGTTTGCTAATACCATTCCGCTGCATCTTCAAAGATCTTAAGGAGTCAAGCCCTTGGAATGTCAGACCTTCCACTACTTTAATCCTGTTTCTTTTAAGTTCCCTTTAACAAAAATGGTTTTACAGTCAGAAATTTGCCAATTTGCTCTAACAATAATTAAAATAATTTAAAAGAAAAAACAACCTTTTTAAAATCCATCTATTTAGTTACTCACAAGAACTGGAGGTGAGGTAGCTTGAAAATCTTGGGTGGAATCATGCTGATTCTGTTCCTGTTTAACTTTACCACTAGTAGGGAACTGGATAAATTATCAAAGCAACCAGCCTCCAAGATGGTTATCCTATTATTACTCAAATTTCTAAAATGAACAAGATAACAAAAAAATTTAGTGAAACATTCTACCCCTTGACAGCTACCCAAAGTCTATGAGTGAGCCCCCCGCTCTACCACTTAGCAACTACATCCAACTTCACAGATCATTTAACTGCTTTGTTTCTTTAACTACAAAATAAGGATAATACCTGCTTCATTTAGTACATCCATCTAGTATATTCATACAGTAAATATGGATATGATTGGTAAACTGTAAAACACTAGCACACATGTTGATTATCATTATATAAGATAAGCCACTGTTTAACAAACCAATCTTATTTACCTTTTACAAAACTGTTAGTAAAACACACCCAGAATTAAACCTCAAAAATTACCCTGGATACTTAATATTTTCTGACAATAGGAGAGAAAAAACAATCCAAAAAACTGACTCCATCAGATTTGTTTTTCATAAGCATATCAATATCACAATAATAACAGACATTTCTGTGAAGATAAGTATCAATAAATAATAAACATGAACTTTAAAATAAATCTAGATTAAACTACTTACAGGTATTTAAGCTGCATTCGAGGAAATGAAGAGGTCTTGATTTCTGATATTATATTTGAACTGAGATCTAAATTCTCGAGAGCAGGGTAAAACTGAAACGCTTCTGCATTTATTTCTGGGATTATATTATGGACTCTATTAAAAAAAAAGATTGTAATGAAGCTATTGCCAGAGACCCACCCCAGGCCATGAGGATGTTAAACAGTTAGGATCAACAATAAGGGTACTGAAAACAAAAATTTTTTTTAAAACTGTACTATTCATAATTTAAAAGATCTGAAATCTGATTTACTTACAATGAGAGCAGAGTAATATTAGAGGTTGGTTCTCCAAAATATGGGATTTCTGTTAGCTCATTATAATTCATTTTCCTAGGCAAAGGGGAAAAACAGATTTAGAAGGGGAAATGTTGCCTCTTGAGTTCTGGTTTCTGGACAATAATTATTTTTTAGGATCGGTGCCAGATTTGAAAAAGGCAGATGACTCAGAATCAGACTAAATGCATTATACTGAGAAATTGAAGATTTTAATAAGAAATGATTTTTCATGATGTAGATTTATGAGTGACATCACTATTTTGCACATCAAGTATTTTTAATCCCAGCAAGGTTCTTGAAGTTACTTTTCTGACAGCTAATACCAGTCCTTCTTAAAGAATTAACCTACCCATATCTCTTTACACATTTATAGTAAATAAGATTAAGAAATTATAAATTAAGTGAATTTTTAAAACACACACACATTTTTTAAGTTACTCAAAGTTAGAGAGGGTTGCTTAAGTCCACAAATGAATCTGCCCGAGAGATGGAGCCTATGATTAATTTTACAGATGACATGACATGTCACCATCTGATCTTAGCAGCTCTTTAAACATAATGTCTCCACTGTTTTACTAGCAAATCCAACATAATCACATTTCATTAACCTGGTTTTCAATCACTGAACAACCTCAATTACCTAGACTACAGAAAAGAAACCAGAAGTAAAAGGCCTCCAAGAAACCAGCCGAAGTTACAAAGTCCATGTCATAAAGCTCATGCATTTCCCACTGAAGCATTTTTCAGGACTTTCTTCAGTGCCTAGTCTTTAAGCCAAATAAGCTTGTCAATTGTTTATTCAGTGCAAAGCAGATCAAAACCAGTCAATTTGGAGCAGAGACAGAGGGAATTCAAGGACAATGAGCGCATGAAGAAGTTAACCCCATCAGCAAGAAATCAAAAAAGAAAAATAAGTCCAAAGGTTCTGCATTTTAGCATAGAGGCAAAAGGGCTCAATACTTGTGCTTCTGGAAACATCACAATGCAATAGCTGATATTAATAGTATTTCAGAAAATTTCCTCCAAAAAATACATAATAATATATCTCAGTATTAAAGGAAAAACTCTAGTGAAGTGGAAAATTGAACTGTATTAACCACCACACTACAGACAATACAAAAATACTCTATTTCAGGTAACTCATTTTTTTAAGTAGGTTCCATGCTGGGGCTAGATAATGATAATTACCTGAGATCAAAAGTCAAGACGCTTAACCAACTTGAGCCGCCCAGGCAACCTCACGTAACTCTACTTTAGATATGATGCTTGTATCTCAAGACAAGTCAAGACATGAAAAAGTTTAAACAACAGAGAACTTCACTGGCTGAATACAGCAAGAAACATGCAAAATATATTTATTCTGAAAAGGGGGGGAAATCTTAAATTTTGGCCCCAAGAAAGTAGATAGAATAATATTTCTACACAGTTTGCAACTAATCACCAACCTAATAGTGCAACGCCCAGAGAGCCTGTAATGGTAGCAAAGCCAAAGACAAGTTTAGATTAAAAAATGTCTTTTAAATTTTTTCCGTCAATTTCGGACAGCATTTCTGATTGAACATCCTCAAATTCATAATACATCAAGTCCACCCCTAAGAGTTTAATTCAAATTTAAACAAATAAAAGTAACTTACACTTCTTGTAAGGTTTGAGATTCCAAACTGATGTTCCAGTTAGACAACCGATTATGACTCAGATCCCTAATAGGGGACAAAAGATCATTCTTAGTTCAGTGTTGGAAAAGAGACTTAACGGGAAAAAAAACTAAACTAAACTAAACTAAAATGTAATCTAAAAGCCCCACCGAATGTGAATTTGAGTGGTACACACAAAAAGAAATGTTTATAAAGAATAAATATCTAGATTTCAAAATAGCTATTTTACTTTTTCTTCATTTTTATGAGGTCTTTTTTAAAAACTAACTGGGGAATACAGTCACATGATTCAATAATCAAAAAGTGTAAAAGGAAATACAGTTAAGTCTCCCACCCTGTCACCAGCCATTATGATTTCCATCCCCAACAGCAACAAATGAAAATATACCATTTCTTGAGCAGCCTGCCAGATATTTTATGCACGCACCAGCAAATTTTTACAAAAATGGTAGAGTAATTTATGCACTAATTTGCCTTAGTCTTTTCACTTAACAATATATCTGGTAGACCATTCCACAGCAATATTATAAAGTTCTTTCATCCTCTTTATGATTATCTTCTACTTTTATTGTAATGAACTACACTTTACATATTTTTGAAAGAAAATACACTTTTTAAAGTAACATATTGTATAATTTAAAGTACTGTATGTACTTTAAAGTATTTACATATTACAAAATAATATTGTAATGTACTGCGTTATACTTTAGCAGTAGATAAAAGACTGATTTCACAAGTCAAGATAATGAGCTTCTATATTAGAACTAAAGTTGACCATATCCTTAATAGAGATACAGTCTTCCTATAAAAAGCAATCCAGCTCCGGGGAAGAGAAATCCATCTCCAAAATTATGTTAATGATGATGATTGGTGGTAGTGGTGGTGGCTAACATTCATTAAGCCATCAGGCACTCCTCTATGCACTTTATACATACACGTTAACTGCCTAAATCCACCCAACAACCTTACGAGGCAAATACCTTCACAATCCTTGCTTGCCTAAGACAGAAAAAGGCAGAGAGCAATAATCTGTCAATCCAAGGCCATACAGCTAATAAGTGAGGAAGCCATAAACTTGAAAATCCATCTCACTTTTGGCAAGTAAGTTTGTTAGATATAGCAGAGATTTCACTGAAATTAGTCACGAGTCTAAATATTTAAATAGGCTTTAAAAATTCACCTTGATGCTTCCTGGCATCTTTACAAGGCTGAAGTGAAATCCAGCCCACACAAGCTGTCTGCCCAAGAGATGTATTATACATTACAATATGGCTAGCAATAGGGATACACTAGAGAAACATTACAGATCACTTTATCTCACTGTGCCACCACAGGCAGTTGACAGATGCACACAGGTCTGAATGATGTCTCCATCACCGCAGAACAATTTGTTCTCAGCTAGATTCATTTCTGTCCATCTGTAAAATTTAGCCACGTTCATTTAGAAGCTTAATTTACACCATAAGATAATTAAGGCTAGATGAAACCATTCCTTTTCCGCAACAGTTCTAACACCTTTATTCTAAGATACCTGGCACCAGATATCAGCTCAAGGACACTCATGACTAGGGGGGGTATGTGCTCGGAAATGCTAGAGATAAAAATAGGAATTTACTCCTCATAAAAATCTTATATTCAGATACTTTCATCCAACTCCCAGTTGCTACTAAACAACACTGGATTTTATACAAGTGAAAAGATATTTTTTGTGGCATGTCAACTAAAGAAGAAATTCAGCTCTTCTAATTTAAGTTAGATAATCCACATTCTGCTCTAAGGTGGCTGGTCTGGCAACTATCACCTGTGTCGCAGGCTAGCCCAGTATGATTTAATTCCATATCTGATGCTTGCTAAAATTTATTTTCCCCCCTTTTACAGATTAAGAGCTTTCATTTTAATTGTAACAGTGCTTCTAATGCCTTCCCAAACCCTAATCTCTCTGGCAATATAACTGTTGACTATACTCATTTCCTACAGTTCTCTCATGGATATCAATGACCAGATAATCACTTTTTTTTTTTTTTTAAGATTTTATTTATTTATTTTACACAGAGAGAGAGAGATCACAAGCAGGCAGAGAGGCAGGCAGAGGAGAGGGGAAAGCAGACTCCCGCTAAGCAAAGAGCCCAATACAGGGCTCGATCCCAGGACCCCAAGACCATGACCTGAGCCAAAGACAGAGGCTTAACCCTCTGAGCCACCCAGGCACACCTCCCCCCCTTTTTTAAAGCAATAATCACTTTTAAAGAAAACTATCATTAAAGAAATCTAAAACAAGTTAACCCAACTCACACATGGTATAAGCTACTTTGTATTAAGTATCAGTGAAAACTGTCCAGTGTCTCTACTGGGGGGAAGGAGTGATTTTCTCTATCTCTTTGAAGAACTTCTAAAGGCTTTTTGATGGAACTCAAAGGATACTGGAAATACTTTGGAGCCTCTCTACAGGATAACGCTGTCTTAAGAATATATGCCTCAGATGCTGCAAGCCCAATCTCATGCTGCTCACAAGGGGTGTCAACGTTAGAGATCAGACTGTCTGGGCTCATGAAAGATCAACAGGCCTTGGCTAGAGATTTACTATACCCGTCCTTGGAAAAGGAAAAGAAAAAAAAAAAAAAACATAAAAAGAAACAGCTAGTTCAAAGCCCACATTCCTATTTTATGGATGTAAAAGGTCCAGGTTGCTACAAGATTATAAGATTACCACGGTTTTCAACCATGCTCAGATGGTCTTTATTTGTGGGGGCTGTTCAACAGTGTTGCTGTGCAAGCCAACAGAAGGAAAGGCCAGACTCACAGGGTGTTTGTTCTTCACTTAGAAGAAAGCAACACTAGCGATCCACACAACCTCCTGAACTTGTGTTATATGGCAGAAAGCCTAATCAGTCCAGTAATTCCAGTTATCTACCAAAATAATGTAATTATGTTTAATTTTGTAAGGTACACAATGGTTCTATTTTGGTCTCAGTTGTTTTTGGTTTTGTTTTAGGATTTTATCTATTTATTTGACAGTGAGAGAGGGGACACAAATAGAGGGTGTGGGAGAGAAAGAAGCAGGCTCCCTGCAGAGCAAGGAGTCAGATGTAGGGCTCAACCCAGCACCCTGGGATCATGACCTGAGCAGAAGGCAGACACTTAACAACTAAGCCACCCAGGCACCCCTTGTCTATTTTTCAATAAAGTTTTGGTTATGGATGGATTAAAAAAAAAAAAAAAAAAACTATATGCCTCAGAGGTCAGAACCCCATAATGAGGCTCTCTGGACCCTTCTTTGACAAATCTGCATTAGGTGGGATTTTAAAACACAGAAAGCAACCATAGTAGTTCCCCCACTCCCCATTATCCGCAGTTTGGCTTTCCATGGTTTCAGTTGCTCACAACTGTGCTCTGGAGCAGAAGACCCTAATGCTAGCTCACAATGCCTACATCACTCACTTTACTTCATCTCATCACATGGGCATTTTATCATTCCACATCATCACAAGAAGGGTGAGTACAATAAGGTGTTTTGAAAGATCACATTCATGTAACTATTATAGTATATGGTTAGAATATTTTTTATTATTGCTGTTAATGTTTTATATGGTGCCTAATTTATATATTAAACTTTATCATAGGTATATATAAGAAAAAACAGAGTATATAGGGTTCAGTGCTATCTACAGCTTCAGGCATCCACTGGGAGTCTCAGAATGTATCTCCCGTGAATATGGGGGAAGGGAGACTACTACAGTATAAATCTGTATAGCTGTTTGAGTTATCAAAATTCCAGGTGTTGGGGCGCCTGGGTGGATCAGTCAGTTGTTTCTCCCTCTCCGACTTTCCCTGCTTGTGTTACCTCTCTCGCTGTTCCTCTGTCAAATAAATAAAATCTCTAAAAAAAAAAAAAAACAAACACACACAAAAAACCAGGTGTCTAAAATTATATGGATTGATCTGATCATCAGGTATTCATGCAATAAACATTTACTGAACCATGTGCCAGGCACTGTGCTAAGTACTAGGGTTACAAACTATCAACTATAGTAACCTTTTCGTCTTTTTTGAAAGCAGCATTTACAATACTCAGGTGGCATCACTGGAAAACTAAAGATAGACTGAACATCAACTCAACCATTCCCCTTCTTCCCTAGTAATGTATGCATTCTTTCATACCTAAATCTCCCTCTGGAATTTAATCACAACATGTGCATATGAGAGTGCAAAGACACATCCTTGCTTTCCATAACCATGCTCTTCCTATTTCTTTTTTTAAAGTACTTCAAGGGGCTCCTGGGTGGCTCAATTGGTTAAGCATTTGTCTTCAGCTCAGGTTGTGATCTCGGGTCCTAGGACTGAGCCCCGCATCAGGCTCCCTGCTCAGCAGGGAGCCTGCTTCTCCCTCTCCCATTGCTGCTGGGATCCCCTTCTTGTGCTCTCATATGTGCTAACAAACAAAATCTTTAAAAAATAAATAATAAAAAATAAAGTACTTCAAAAAGGCTGAAGAAGACTAAAATTGGAAGATTTCGATTATGAGATGTAAAACTCTTAAAGATTAAGAATTTGGAGGGGTGTTTGGATGGCTCAGTCGGTTCAACGGCTGCCCTCAGCTCAGGTCATGATCCCAGAGTTCTGGGATGGAGCTCCATAGCAGGCTCCTTGCTCAATGGGAAGCCTGCTTCTCCCTCTGCCTCTGCGGCTCCCCCTGTTTTGTGTTTTCGCTCTCTCTCCTGCTTGCTGTCAAATAAACAAAATCTTAAAAAAAAAAAAAAAAGTATTTGGATACTTAAAGTCTCTCGCCATTCTTCCCATGTACAAATCATTAATTCCATTTAGTTTGCATAAGTTAATACAGGCTTGTCAGGGTTGTTTTTTGTTTTTAAGCAAAAGTCCTGAAATAGAGAACTGTCCTTCAAATATTTTCACCCTGAATATCCCTAAAATGTACTTAAAAACTTTAAGTAGGGGCACCTGGGTGGCTCAGTCGCTAAGCATCTGCCTTCTGGTCCGGTCACAGTCCCAGGGTCCTGGGCTCAAGCCCCACATCGGGCTCCCCGCTCAGCAGGAAGCCTGTTTCTCCCTCTTCCACTCCCCCTGCTTGTATTCCCTCTCTCTGTGTGTGTCTCTCTGTCAGAAAAAAGAAAAGAAAAAAAAAATCTTAAAAAAAAAAAAAAAAACCTTGAAGTAATCTAATGCTTGATAAACAAAACCTAGAGTCTAGCTTTGTAATAATCAATAATCTGTTTTTTTTCTTTCTTTTTTTCTTTCCTTTATTTTTAAACATCACTAATATCTGAATATTTATGGATATAATGCTTAGAGAGTAAAGATCTCAAAGAATGACTTATCTCAGTGTTGTAAACTCAGCTCCCACTCATGCTAATTTACAGGGATGTAGCTGTAGTAAGTAATGAATTATTAAAGTTCTTGATATCATGTGGAGCCAGAGGTGCCATTAATGTAGTCGTTTAGTACCATCAGGGTGTAAATAATTTATAGAATGTACAGAGCAATCACAACACTCAGAGGAAGGGAATCAAAATCTGCAAGCTAATTGCAAAAAAGTCCTACAGCAACACAGATGCAGAGGTTTTCTTCTGCCCAGTCACATGTGTGCACTTCTTAAGTCATCATCAATCTTTTTTGAGAATCTGCAGCACTAATAGACTATGCTGAGAATTTCAACAATACTTTACTGAGAAGGGCCCCCTTCTCAGTTAAGAATACATCATATCCAACAGTTTAGGTATGTCAATGCTGTATGTATTTATCCAGCATAATCTGCCCTTTTGTTTTGCTTTTAGAGAGAGAGAGCACACATGCATGCAAGGTGGGGGGCCAAAGAAGGTGAGAGAAATAATCTCCAGCACTGAGCATGGAGCCTGATGTGAGGCTTGATCCCACAATCAAGATCATGACCTGAGCCGAAATCAAGAGTTGGCCAGTTAACAGAATGAGCAACCCAAGCACCCAAGACAGGGATTTCTGTTGACAAAAGAAAGGTCAGAGGCCCCTGGATGGCTCAGCCGGCTAAGTGGCCAACTCTTGATTTCGGTTCAGGTCATGATCTCAGCGTGGTGGGACAGAACCCCACACCAGTCTCCAGGCTCAGCGCAGGGTCTGCAGGAGAGTCTCTCTCTCCCACTCTCCCTTTGCCCCTCCCCCTGCCCAAATGCAGGCAAGGCAGGCGCTTGGGTGCGAGCGCACACACACACTGTTCTCTAATAAATAAAACCTTAAAAAAAATTTTTAAAAAGAAATCCCTGTCTTATTAAAGTGTATCTAGCATAATTTACTTTTAAAAATACTACTCGGGATTATCATTACAATGAGTTGTAATACTGTAATTTAAACAAGTTGATGACCTTGAGTACTCCTGAAATATACTGAAGACAAGGATTCCAAAACTCTTTTTTTCTTTTTTAAAGATTTTATTTATTTATTTGTCATAGAGAGAGAGAGAGAGAACAAGTGCACAAGCAGGCAGAGAGGCAGGCAGAGGCGGAGAGAGAAGCAGGCTCCCTGCCAAACAAGGAGCCCGACACGGGCCTCAATCCCAGGACCCTGGGACCGTGACCAAAGGCAACGGCTTAACTGACTGAGCCACCCAGGCGTCCCCCAAAAGAACTCTTAAAATCCTGTCTTTTAGGTTTGATTTTCTTGTACCACTACCAG
The DNA here is from genome assembly GCF_002288905.1 of Enhydra lutris kenyoni. NCBI lineage: Eukaryota > Metazoa > Chordata > Mammalia > Carnivora > Mustelidae > Enhydra > Enhydra lutris. The sequence goes on along the minus strand of NW_019154093.1, from coordinate 76,810,846 downwards.
CTTTACACCAAAAGCTATTCCTTCTTGGAACTGTCAGCAAAAATTTCACTACCTGAAATTCTTCTAATTTGCTTAAAAAGAAAAAAAAGATTTTATTTATTTGACAGAGATTACAAGTAGGTGGAGAGGCAGGCAGAGAGAGAGGGGGGAAGCAGGCTCCCCGCTGAGCAGAGAGCCCGATTCGAGGCTCGATCCCAGGACCCTGAGATCATGACCTGAGCCGAAGGCAGAGGCTTTAACCCACTAAGCACCCAGGCACCCCCTAATTTGTTGCTTCTAATCAACCGCCATAAGCTAGGAAACCCCAGTGCTTGAACTGTCTGAAGTAGGAGTAAATGAGATCTGAGTAAGAGTCTGAGCAGCTCCTTTATGAAGAAATGCTTTGACTAGAGATACTAGGTAAATTATTTTTAGGATAAATGAGATTTTATTATAGCATGAAGCATAGTGTGATTCCAAATTAAGTCTTCTATCCTTCATTTACTCTATTTATTTGTAATACACCGTACAACACTTTTTATACTCCAAAAAGTTGGAGGTGGTAGGAAGATGGCAGCATTCATTTCAAGAATCAGAGGGAAGTTTTCTTTTCTTCCATTTTATTTCACTGGGTTCTTAAGGACTGAAACTACTGCTTCACTAGAAGGAATACAATGACAAAACAGGAAATACGAATTCTACAGTTATATATATTTTTTTAATTTAAATTCAATTAGCCAACATATAGTACATCATCAGTTTCTGATGTAGTGCTCAATGTACAGTTACATTTAAGGATAGATTCCACATGACCAGTTTTGGGGCCTTGGGCAAAGCATCCAATGTCTCTAATCTTCAGTCTCTTCTAACGTTAAATAAAAACACTATACTGGGGCGCCTGGGTGGCTCAGTGGGTTAAAGCCTCTGCCTTCGGCTCAGGTCATGATCTCAGAGTCCTGGGATCGAGCCCTACATCGGGCTCTCTGCTCTGCAGGGAGCCTGCTTCCTCCTCTCTCTCTGCCTGCCTCTCTGCCTGCTTGTGATCTCTGTCTGTCAAATAAATAAATAAAATATCTTAAAAAAAAAAAAAGAACACTATACTGATCTCACTCAACTGCTCAGGAGATTAAAGAATATATACCAAATGCTTAGCATACAAATGAGTAGGTATATAATAAGTTATTACTGGACTGAAATAGAATGATGGTCAAGCACTGTCACTTTTTCTGAGTATTTATCTATATATATGCAGACACAATCCATTTTCCAAGATAGAACCTTAATTAATTGGAACTACTCCCCTACATTAACTTAAAAGTAGTAAACTAAATATTGCTTGTGAATTCCAATTTTATAAGATTCCAAAAACAAGGCAATCCACCAAACATTTAGTCAAGTTATTGAAGTACATACCACAAGATCTGATGTTTTAGAGTAACCCAGTTGTACCTCTACAGATCTATTCTATATATGGTCACATAATTATGAAGAGGTATCTACCAGGAATTTACTGGAATTGCAAAAGCATAAAATAAAAAGAAATCTAATTGTTTATTAAAATGGGATCACTTAAATAACTTAGGGAAGTTCCATACAATAGAAATCTCTGCAGTCAGTAAAAAAGAGTAACAAATTTCTTTTAAGATTTTATTTGAGAGAGAGAGAGAAAGAGCACAAGCAGGGGGAGGAGCAGAGGGACAGAGAAGCAGACTGCCCACTGAGCAGGGAGCCCAATGTGGGACTTGATCCTGGGAGTCCAGGATCATGACCCGAGCTGAAAGCAGTCGCTCAACTGATTGAGCTACTACCCAAGCACCCCAAAAATAACATATTTATTTATGTATGGTACATAGTATGGCTTCATGTGTGTGCAGGCACATGTGCATTTCAAAGAAAAGAAAAAAGATATGTGTGTGTGTGTGTGTGTGTGTGTGTGTAGAACTTCAAGAAGTATACCCAAGAAACAGTTAATGGTGGGTTTTCCTTAGGCGGAACAAAGGAACTGTTGTTTTTGCACTTTATATGCTCCTGTACTGTTTTAATAGTTTACCATGGGAAAATATTATCTAAAAATAATAATAAACTCACATATAAGATCTATCTTCAACTAAGAATGTGACTAGAAAAGCTTTTTTTTTTTTTAAGATTTTATTTATTTATTTGACAGAGAAAGAGATCACAAGTAAGCAGAGAGGAAGGCAGAGAGAGAGGGGGTAGCAGGCTCCCCGCTGAGCAGAGAGCCCCATTTGGGGCTCAATCCCAGGACCCTGAGATCCAGACCTGAGCCGAAGGCAGAGGCTTAACCCACTGAGCCACCCTGGTGCCCTTAGAAAAGATTTTAATTCAATTACTTTTCTAAGAGGTTAGAATTCTGGGGCGCCTGGGTGGCTCAGTCGTTAAGCGTCTGCCTTCACCTCAGGTCATGACCTCAGGGTCCTGGGATTGAGTCCTGTATCAGGCTCCTTGCTCAGGGGAAAGCCTGCTTCTCCCTCTCCCACTCCCCCTGCTTGTGTTCCCTCTCTTACTGTGTCTCTGTCAAATAAATAAAACCTTTTAAAAAGGCGGGGGGGGGTAGGGGGATTAGAATTCTTCCCACAGAATGTTTGCAGAATAATTCCCTAAACTGACCAAATCAGATTAATTATGAACTGGATGGAAGGGAAAAAAAGGTAACTAGATGGTTCTCTTATATTCCTAATCAGTAATATGCCTCAGAAAGTGGAAAATGTAAACATACTAGACTGTTTTTAAACTGATTTATGAAACAGTAAACTCCATTTTAGAACCTAGTGTCTGGCCTTCAAATTTCCTGCCAGTGAAGAGAGTTGAAATTTTAGCAAACAGTACAAAACCATAGCATACTAATAAAATAATTCAGCAATAGCAAAACAAATGCTGCTGCTTATACATGAAAATATACAAAAAACTATGCATTTTCCATCATTATTAGTAAGCATTTTCTGCATATCAATTGAATTCACATCTTTGTATCAGAACATATTTTTAGATTATAAAAATTTTTAGGAGTAGATATTAAAATATGTTATCTTATCTACATTACTGGTAGAAAAGGAAGGTCTAATCAAAGCCAAGCATCAGTTGGGGTTCTCATTATTAATGTAATGCATCATTCCTTAATATCCACATAGTTTAACGTGGCACAAATAAGCATACTTATGCTCATGGTCGGTTATGCTTTTCCTGCAGCAACCTGCCAAGATTCTGATTATACAAGCAAGATAAAATAGTGATCCTGAAAACAGATAGGTAAAAAATAAAAATATGTACAAGGAACCCAAAGTTAAGAAGTATTGTTACAAACTTACTTATACCACACTTCACTGATATTGCATTATTTATGATTTAACTTTAAAACTGCTAATCACCACTAGTTATTCTGACAGTTATTCCTGCAGTTAATTTTGTTACAAATAACATAATTTCTTCTTTGGGGAAAAGCTGGGGAAAGACAAGGAAAAGAGAAAGGTAAAGAATATACATACTTTTTTTTTTTAAAGGCTGATAGCAAAGCAAAGGTTGCATTAACAATTCTGTTCCATTGATTTTTGTCCCAAACATGAAATTAATAATTTAGATAGGATGTAGTTACTTAAATTGCTTTTATTTTTTATTTGCATCAGCTGAACATCTTAATACTTTTGATGACTGGAATATTACAGAATAAACAAATTGAGTCACTTACTTTGGCACAGAAAAAGTACTGGATAAAAATTTTCAGATATTTTTCAAAAATATTTTTGCTAAACTGTTAATATGACGTGTTTTTCTCTACTGCTAAATGCCCATCTTCCATTAGGATTGAAGAACCTTTAAAAAATAAAATATACTTGGGACGCCTGGGTGGCTCAGTTGGTTAACCAGCTGCCTTCGGCTCAGGTCATGATCCCAGCATCCTGGGATCGAGTCCCACATCGGGCTTCTTGCTCATCAGGGAGCCTGCTTCTCCCTCTGCCTCTGCCTGTGCTTGCTCTCTCTCCCTCTCTCTCTGACAAATAAATAAATAAAATCTTTTAAAAAATAAATAAATAAAATAAAATAAAATATACCATATGAACGGGTCATGGACCAAAGATGAGGGAAATGTATTTTCTAGCATCAGGAAGAAATGATTATCTTAATATACAAGTAAGTTCTGAATATCCGTGTGCTATTATATGTTGTAGATCAAGAAATGCAAAATATTTTTAATATAATGAAACATAAGGACAATATTCTCTATAAAAATAAGTGTCCTTCAAAGCATAAAGGACTTTCAAAGAATTAAGCGAAACACAGATCTCAATTAACATTCAATAAGCAACAACTGTCTGTGGTTCAGTGGTTCTCCATCACTGTTGCAGCATCACCAGGGAACACTCGAACATACTGATGCTGGGGTCTCACCCCAAAACCAATCAAATCAGAATCACTGGAGTGTGGAGCCCAAGCATTGGTATTCTGTAAAAGTTTTCCAGGTGACAGTTTATTGTGCAGTGAGCACTGAGAATCACTGCACTCATCCAGAAATCGAATAAACCAAAGCCTGTGGCCAGAGGGTGTTCTGTTAAGATTCTCTCAATTCTTTTCCTTTGCTTGCCCTACAATAAACCTGTCAACAAAGACTTGACACCCATCATTTGCCAGGCAACACACTAAGCAGACATGAACAAAACAAGACATTTTTGGAGTTTACATGCTCCCTCTCGTAGTTTACAGAATCACCCTAAACTAAAGCCTCACCGGCACCAAGATGCCACTAAATTCTATTCACTATCAAGATGAAATTCCTATAAAGTAAATTCCTGGGGCACCTGGGTGGCTCAGTTGGGTGAGCACTGGATTCTTGATTTTGGCTCAGGTCATCATCTCAGGGTCATGGGACTGATTGAGCCCCATATGGGCTCCACAGTCAACACACGGAGTCTGCTTGCGATTCTCTCCTTCTCTCCTTGCCACTCCCCTGGCACAGACTCTCTCTCTTAAAAAAAAAAGAAAGAAAAAATTCCAGGGGCACCTGGGTGGCACCAGTGTCAGCTGAGCATCTAACTCTTGGTTTCAGCTGGGGTCTGGTCTCAGCATCATGAGATCAAGCACCACATCCGGCTCTGCACTCAGTGGGGAGTCGGCTTGGGTTTCTCTCTCCCTCTTCCTCTGCCCCCCATAACGATGCATGCCTGCATGTGCTCTCTCTCACTGAAATAATTTTTTTTTTAATTCCTATTTGTACCACAGGAGGGTGGGATAAAAGGGTAAAGGAAGAAACGGATGCTTTTATTTCTATTTTTGCTTTTTTAAAATGAGAATATATGCCCTCTCATAAGTTATATATGATTTTTGAAATAAGATTTTTATTTTTTTAAGATTTTATTTTTTTGGGCGCCTGGGTGGCTCAGTGGTTAAATCCTCTGCTTTCGGCTCAGGTCATGATCTCAGGGTCCTGGGATCGAGTCCCGCATCGGGCTCTCTGCTCAGCAGGGAGCCTGCCTCCTCCTCCTCTCTCTCTCTCTGCCTGCCTCTCTGCCTAGTTGTGCTCTGTCAAATAAATTAAAAAAAAAAAAAAAATCTTTAAAAGATTTTATTTTTAAGTAATCTCTACACCCAACATGGCACTCACCCTTACAACCCTGAGATCGAGAGCTGCATGTTCTCCTGACCAAGCCAGCCAGGCGCCCCAAAATGAGATTTTTTTTTTTAAAGATTTTATTTATTTATTTGACAGAGATCACAAGTAGGCAGAAAGGCAGGCAGAGGGGGAGGGGGAAGCAGGCTCCCCGCTGAGCAGTTAGCCCAATGTGAGGCTCGAACCCAGGACCCTGGGATCATGACCTGAGCTGAAAGCAGAGGCTTTAACCCACTGAGCCACCCAGGCGCCCCCCAAAATGAGATTTTTAAAATGCATTTGTAGATAAATGCAGCAAGACATATTAGTTGATTCTTTGATAATCCTTGGCTACATATTTCACTGGGGACAAGTGGGATTTGGGTTTGGGTAAGAGAGTCCATACCAAAGTTAATGACCCTAGGCTTCTTTAATTTACAGTTACAGGCTTGTTTTTTCCAATCCCTTAACTATTGTTTCCACACCCAGCAAGATCTTATCAGAAAGGGCAAAGGTTGAAGGTAAAACTCCCTCGGGATATGAAGAGCACACTACTGCTCTTCTTTCCCAGTGGTTCTAACACCTAAAATTAAGAGCCACTGGGGCAAGGCAATCCCTAGAGGTAAAGTTAATAGTAAAATAAAGTAGTTTTAATAAAGTAAAGTTAATAGTAAAGTAAAGTAAAGTTAAGAGAACCAAACAGACTGCTCAAATAAAAGCAATTAAAACACTTTCCTTCTACCAAATTATCAAAGACAAAATTTTTAACAATAATCAGTGCTAGGTGAAGTATGGTAAGACAAGCGCTCTCAAGGGTGCCTAAAGTTTAACTTGTTAACTTGTGCTGAGTTCCACATAAACTACCAAGGTAATTCAGGGTAGACCTGTGTTAACAACCAGCCCTGTATGAGCTGTAGCAAATAATGTATTAGTTCAGATTTCGTAAGGCTCCCTCATTGTAGGCTTTCTTCTTAGGTATCTTCTGAACTAATGCTTGAAGATTGCATAAGATTTCACGGGATCACATCTTCTGTATACCACTTCCCTAGATAGACCAGGATAAAAATGAAGTATGTTAAATCTTGAATGCGATGAAAGAAAAGCACATTGTGTATGTTTGAAATGATTTTGGAAGTGAAAAGTTTCATTGTAAGAGTTGTATGCAAGCCAAGGACAATATATATTGGATTCTAGAAACACTGTGGTAGCATTATTCCCTTTCCCCTCAATGTACTTTAGGAATTTACCAGTAGGTCTGTGTCTTTTGAAGAATAAAACTGGTGTTTCTCATAGCGCCTGGAAAAATAAGGTATGTGAAAGACGAAACACCTTTTGAAGTACCCCTACTCTAGAAACAGATGGCTGCTGTACAAGTTGAAATGAAGTTGTGCAGGCTATTAAAAACTCCTCAAACCACAGCTGCAAGCCATGATGACACTGTGTGTGCAACTGATTATTCACTAATATTTAGTAACTAACAGATGCTGCAAAGCCCTATAAGAACAAAGATGATCAGAATAAATGAAAGATTATTTGTGCACGGAGAAGTTTCTGGGTGTACTCAGACAAAATATCCCAGACAGAGTAAGATGAGAACCAGAGTTAGCTTAATTTAATGTGCCTATATTTAGAATTTTTGTTTGTAAAAAAAAATTTTTTTTACCTTAAAATACAAATAATTAGCTAATACCCTAATTCATTCACAGTGTTTACTATGGAAAATGAAGTGCCCTGAAAAGAAACCATCTAATATATAAAAGACTAGAGAGGCAAATGAGAAAAGACTGCTTTGAACTTGTCTTGATCTCTCTCTCCTCAGAAGACATAACCATACACTTTATTTACTGCATTCATTCAACAAACACAAATTTTTGAGTACTTACTGCTGATCACTGTCTGTCTCAGCAATGGACAAAAATCCATGCCCTCGTGGTAGCTACAAATCTACTGAAAAGAAGACAAAGTAGAATATGCAGCACATCAGAAAACGATGCCTGCTAAAGACAAAAAGAGAGCCAAGGAGTTTTGATTGTCTTTGGGAGGGGAGAAATAATCTGAAAGCCCGAGATTCTTGTGGAGACTGGTATAAATAAGAATCAAGGGCATTGGGGCACCTGGGTGGCTCAGTGGGTTAAAGCCTCTGCCTTTGGCTCAGGTCGTGATCTCAAGGTCCTGGGATGGAGCCCTGCATCAGGTTCTCTGCTCAGAAGGGAGCCTGCTTCCCCCTCTCTCTCTGCCTGCCTCTCTGACTACTAGTGATCTCTCTGTCAAATAAATAAAATGAAAATCTTAAAAAAAAAAAAAAAAAGAATCAAGGTTATAATGACACTGGTGCTGATGGTCTCATGGCAGGTGCTGATTGGTAGGGAGAATGTGAGAGGTAAGAGGAATGAAGATGTAGAGCATCTTTCCAGTTTTTTACTCTGAAAAGTCAACTTGGAACAGGGTAGTATTATCCAGAGCACAAAGAGTTTACTCTGATTTCTACCTTATGGAAGCCTAGAGACCAAGAGAAGGAAGTCCTACTAGGTTTGATTAGATAGAACCAGTTTTCTAAACACACCGTATGCTCAGTTCCATATAGTCAATCTTACTTCTCTGTAATAAGTATGGTGAAAATAACACGAACACAACAAACTGATGGAGGAAGTAGAAAATAAAGGTTGACAGTAATAAATGATAGTAATAAATAAATGAAGTAAATGAGGGACCTTAGTAGAAAGGAAATCACATCAATATTGTTTTTAAAAGGACTCATTTACAGTTCACCACCTTGTGAAAGTTCTTTTCACATTCCAGCTAGATTATTCAACTAAAGAGTATCAAATTATGTCAATGTTATGTTTCTGCCTCTCACAGTTTTCTTCACAACATACAACGGAAGGTTGAGAGTTCATTTTCAGAAAAACATACATACATCTGCAGTGAACTTAAGGCCCTCAAATCAACTTCCCTAACACATGCATCACTTTCTAAAACCTAAGACTGTTTTCCAAAGCGTATTTTAATCCTTGCCAGTATCACTATAAGTGTAGAAAGGAAAGACACTACAAATTAACTGTCCCTTTTTTTTTTTTAAGGGATTTTATTTATTTGAAAGAGAGTGCACACAAGCAGGGGGCGTAGAAGGAGAGGGAGAAGCAGACTCCCCACTGAGCAGGAAGCCCCACCCAGGGCTTGATCCCAGGACTCCAGGATCATGACCTGAGCTAAAGGCAGACACTTAACCAACTGGGCCACCCAGGAACCCCTATCTGCCCCTTTAGAAAGGAAATACAAAGTATCGACAAAGCTATGTAATTTTTACTTGCTATCACACTGGTAGTGAGCTCTGGACCTTTGAAAGGATAAAGGGTGGCTCCACCTGTTAACTAACAGTGAAAACATTCTGCCAATGTTACTGACCAAGAGCAGCAGCTAAAGAGGTTGAAGCTCAAGTCACGCACAAATTTGGACTTTCTTAAGAGTTATCCAGTGTAAATCAATGTCCTCTCGTTAAGCTAAAGAACTCATCTGTTCACAACTATTCTAAAAGAACAAATGCAAACAACTCTTAAAGTTATCATCATGAGGGGCGCCTGGGTGGCTCAGTGGGTTAAAGCCTCTGCCTTCGGCTCAGGTCATGATCCCACGGTGCTGGGATCGAGTCCCGCATCGGGCTCTCTGCTCAGCGGGGAGCCTGCTTCCTCCTCTCTCTGCCTGCCTCTCTGCCTACTTGTGATCTCTGTCAAATAAATAAATAAAAATCTTAAAAAAAAAAAAGTTATCATCATGAGAACAGAAGTGACAAGAAACTAGAAATAAATACATATGAAATTTAATTAATCAAATATAGCAGTGATTCCCAATACTGATCCATGATGAAGTTTTTACCAGTCCACAGTGAAACAAAGATAGGAAGGACAAGATTACAAGTTTTCCATAAAGCTGAATATATTTAATCTACAGAATGCCTTTATTTCTATAATTACACACTTCCTAACTTTTGGTCCTGTCATGAAATGACCATGACAACAAATAACTGGAGGATAGGGATTCTAATGGTGTCACTTGATAAATCAAGAAGTTGACTGATACATGTGGACCTCCAATTCCTGCATGCAATTTTGTGTGTAATATCAGAATAATATGATAACAAAGCTTAGCACCCATGGACAATCCAGTCAAATTTTGAATAACCAAATAAAATTTGAGTTTCTGATACACAGAAGCACAAAGACAGAATCCAAACAGGTTTCTGTCTCGCAAAAATTCCATTTCTTCCTACCTTTATTTCTATACACAACACTCCTGACACCAGATGTATGATTCCCACACACACAACCAATTCTCTACCACCAACTGGATGTCCCACAATTCAGTTCTGACATTAATGGGAGTTACAGCACACCCTACAAGTTAAGAGCTCAGTCCCAGAAGACTACCCCCCAATTCAGCCCCACAGCCCATCTCACTTCTGTATAAGAAGTATGGTAAGGAGCACCTGGGTGGCTCAGTCACTTAGGCATCTGCCTTCAACTCAGGTTGTGATCTCAGGGTCCTGGGATCAAACCTGGCATTGAGCTCCCTACTCAGCAGGAAATCTTCTCCCTCTCCCTTTGTCCTTCCACGGCCACCTCTCTTCCCTCAACCCCACCTTCCTCATGCTCATTCACTCTATTTTTTTGAAGATTTTATTTATTCATTTGAAAGTACAAAGAGTGAGAAGCAGACCTCCTGCCGAGAAGAAAGCCTGAAATGGGGCTCAGTCCCAGGACCCCGAGATCACAACCTGAGCCAAAGGCAGATGTCCAACCAACTGAGCCACTCAGGCACCCCTCTCTCTAATAAATAAATAAAAATCTGGGGCACCTGGGTGGCTCAGTTGTTCAGCATCTGCCTTCCACTCAGGTCATGATCCCAGGTCTTGGGATCGGCCCATACCCAGCTCCCGGCTCAGTGGGAAGCCTGCTTCTCCCTCTCCCACTCCCTCTGCTTGTGTTCCTTCTCTCACTGTGTCTCACTCTCTCAAATAAGTAAAATCTTAAAAAAAAAAAAATCTAAAAAACAAACAAATAAATAAATAAAAGAAGTATGGTGAAGATATCACAGGCACAAAAGGTAACTCTAAGTTGCAGGCGCTATGTCAGGAGTCAAAGACCAAGTATTAGAGCACAAGATATTTCCAATGCTCTCATCACTTGGAAGTTTCAAGGATTTCAGCTCTGCCACCAACCAGGGTCAGAGACCAGTATATACTTTTTCTATTATTTCACAGCCCAGCTTGGTCTCTGGCCACAGATCCCCTTAAAGCAAAAAGATACACAACTCAAAAGATACACATTAGAATCCCATTCAGTCATTAATAATTGCACTCGTCCATCATCATCTCATATGAAATTGCTTTCCAGCCAAGGCCACTCAGGTTCACAGGCTTCTAATCTTGTAAGGTCACAAAAGAAGGAGTGGTATAAGCAAACAAAGTTTCAGCAAGGCATCTGAGATAACGAAGAGATGATTATCATCTCTTACTCTGAGCCCCTTTTGAGGTGCTAACATTGGATTTCCCTCATTATACAACCAATTTATTCATCCCTCTACCCTCAGCTACTATTGCTCCTTCTCTCCACTTAACACACACTCTTCCCCCTTTGGAAGAGACATAAGGTCTGGCTACTGTGATCTAGATTGCAAACAGCAATAACAGTCTAGCAGGAGCCACCTCCCCCTCAGTCCACTCCATTCAGTTGGGGAAAGGTTATATAGATGTAGAACCACTAGGCTCTTCTTACCACCAAGCAACAGGAGTGGCATTCACGCTGAACCTCAATTTTGCCAGATGAGGCGAAGGCACAACCCACCCCATCAGGTCCTTAGGATTCCAACCCAAGCTTAAAAATACAGTTTCTTGCTAAGAAGAAGAATCTTAGAAGAATCTGTAATCACCTCTGTTTTCAGCACTTTGTATCTGCAGCCCTGGTCATATGACTGGTGTACCAAGCACAAAGGAAAAAAGTTGAGGTGATGTGAAGAAGAAAAAGTACAGTCATGACGCGAGGATACTGCTCTCTTGGAAAGAACTACAGTCATCCCAGCACCCTTTGCCACCCCCTCTTCCCCAGATCCACCAGAAAAAAAGAGGACTCTGCCTGGTGGGGCCACTCCCTTTAGCCCCACCTCACAATGAATGAACATATACTCTCATGAACATGGGTAAGCCATACGCTCAGGTCTTTACCTCCCATTTTACACAACCGATGTTTTCAGTACCTGTTCAATTCTCTATTAAACCAGTACTCTGAGGACATCTCTCTGCCCATTTGTTGGACACTATGAGCTGTATATTCCTCGGTCTGAAGAAATTATGGTTGGCCACCCAAATTGTTATAATTATCTTCTGTTCCAGTTCTTCTGTAGTAATTTGAGTATTTGCATCTACTGTCAGATAGCCAAAGCCCAGTCCAGACTCAGTGTCTACTCCTGTCAGGACCCATCTGTAACCTACCAGAATTACAGCATCAGTCTCATTTGCCACCAATATGTAGGGCTTTCCTAACAGGAATCTGCCACCTAGCCATCTACAATCTCTATTTTGCTTGCCAATAAAACAGTTCTTACTGGCATTTTGTGCCTCAGAAGGTAAAGAAGATTATGTCTAAATTCAGTCATCTTTACATTGCCCCATTATCCACTCCTGTCCACCCAGGTGGCCACCTCAAGCAAGCACACAGGAGTATTTGCTTGATTCCAATTGCCTTACGAACCTGAAAACGGGTTCTTCTGATAAGCATTGAGACACCCTACTTTAACGCACACTTCAAATTCCCGCAGCGATTTCCACAGGGCTGTGCTCTATGTGGGCATCCCTCTAATAGGCCAGGTAGGTTTCCACTGTTCTTCTGCCTAGCCATATGGCCAAGCCACTGGCCACTGCCTGTGAATCAGTAAAAACCCAAACACAGGGGCTTTTACCACTGTTCAATTCATCCGTGCTTCTAGGAAAACAGCATGCAATTCAATCCACCAAGCTAATTTGTCTTTACCTTCTCAAATCAGAGCGGTGGCCTTCTAAACAGGAAGTTCACCTTGGCACTGCCATCCACAAACCAAGTAGCTCCTCACTGGTCAGTTATGAACTGTTTCTAGGACACTGCCCAAGTGACAACAGAATCCAGCAGCTCCGCATAGTTCCCTAGTCGTCCTAGGGGGGAAAGAGCCTTCCTGCTCTTGAGTATCGCCTCCGCTCATTTCCATTTTGGTACAGAACTCTCTGGGCACTGCCCTACCTACTGAAGTGTTATCCGACATTGTGCAAGACATCATGAGTATTTCAGTTTGCAAGATTATTTTTATGATTTTTAGTCACAGTGGCTGTTTCAATTACTGGTCAATAGCAAGGCAGTAATTGCCCTTCAAGCGGGAATTCTCTAGTCCAAAGTCCAGAAAGTCATTGCTGGGAGGCACTCAGAGGCTTCTGCCATAAGCAGCAGTCTGTATGGTACACTACTACTGTAGACTAACACAGAAACTTTGTCCATCCAAGCACCTGGACTTCTATTCTACACTGTCTGGGCTTGGGCAATCTTACAGGTTCCCCTTTAGTGTACCCAATTAATGTTAAAAGATGGCTTTACCTGACTTCGGTTTTACAATAATAGGTAAAGGAAATATTCCCCAGTCAGATATAAGGTCCATCTCCCTAAATACAATCAGGTAAAAACTTGTTCTAATACACCCATTCTCTCAAAAACTTCCACCTTATATTCCTAACTATAGCCTCCAGCAGAAACTTATGAACACATCTTGGTTCTACCATACTAGGAAATCTGATCCCCGAGCCAGACACAATTCATTCCCATAAAAGATTCAGGTAAAGGAGATACCTCTTTACATACAGCCTTGTTTAAACATTCCAACTTTCAAAATTCTATCAACCCTTCTATGTTTCTGTTCCTTCAACTGCATTAGGGCTTTATCAATGGGTTCTGGTATTTGAGTTCAAATACCACAGCACAAGAGACTCCCATATCAAGGAATCCTGGGAACTTTCCTTCTCCACCTCCTGATTATTTTACCCACTCTTGTGCAAAAGGCTTTGGGTGTTCCCAAGGATGAAGCCAAGGGACCCTGGCCCTTCATCAATTTTTAGCTCACTGGGGCGCCTGGGTGGTTGTGGGTTAAGCCGCTGCCTTTGGCTCAGGTCATGATCTCTGCATCCTGGGATCAAGTCCCGCATTGGGCTCTCTGCTCAGTGGGGAGCCTGCTTCCATCTCTCTCTCTGCCTGCCTCTCTGCCTACTTGTGATCTCTCTCTGTCAAATAAATAATAAAATTAAAAAAAAAATTTTTTTTAGCCCACTTAATTTATCTACCCAATGCCCCAAGCAATTACTAGTCATATTACTCATTGTAGTCTCTGCCTTTAGATTTTTTTAATTTCTCCAAACTGGGATAAATAGAATATACTTAATTGAGGCCCTTTATGGGGGGAGGGGGCGCAGATAAAGGTCTCTGTGGACTGCCCAACCTTAAGTAGTGTTGTACTAAAATCTTTATCTTAACCCCATCAATATCAACCTTATTCATCCAATTTTTTTTTAAAGATTTTATTTACTTATCAGAGACAGAGCACACACAAGCAGGGAAAACAGCAGCCAGAGGGAGAAACAGGCTCCCCACTGAGCAAGGAGCCCAATGCAGGACTCAATCCCAGGACCCCAGGACCATTAACTGACCCAAAGGAAGATGCTTAGCCAACTGGGCCACCCAGGTATCCCTAATTCATCCATTTCCTAATAACCATCTAAAGCTTTCCATTCTCCTCGGTTGAATCCTATGGTTCTTCCCTTTCTTTTTCCTTTGTTTTGCTCCAAATAATATATGCTTTATTCACCTTATTTCTTAAAATTATTTAATATTTTCCACATTGGGGTGCCTGGGTGGCTCAGTCAGTTAAACATTTGCCTTCCAATCAGGTCATGATCCCAGGGTCCTGGGATGGAGCCCGCATCAGGCTCCCTGCTCAGCAGGAAGCCTGCTTGCTTCTCCCTCTCCCACTGCTTCTGTTCTGTGTGTCTCTCTCTGTCAAAATAATAAAATCTTTAAAAATAAATAAATGAGTAAAATAAAAATGTCCACCTTGCTAAGACTAGTCCCTTGATTCTTTCCTTTGCCTTTCCTTGTTCTCTTGCTAATTAACCCGATACTTTTATTAAGGGCTATAAAACCTGGGAGGGGAAGCTGAGACCGCAAATATGTAAGGCTTCCCCTATTGTCCCTAGGTTTTGCAGCACTTAAGGTTATATGGGGTGTTCATGCAAAAGAACTCCCCTTAACCACAGCATTTACTATCAATAGAGTAACAGACATACTCAGCAGATGAATATCCCAATTATCATAAAGATAATCCCACTGAGCTTATATATGAAGCATACCATCTGCTCCATTGAGGGTGTTCCACTTGGCACTTACAGGGCCAGGTGGGCAGTCCCCATTATCAGGGTAAAGAGACCTTAGATGGCTTTTATCCAGACCACGAGGCTGGCTGTTCCCTCGGGAATAACCTGCTTTGGGTCTGGACCACAGACAGCAATCTGTGATTGCATCCTGCACCAACCCAAAACATAGTCTCCCGCACTACAGCATTTAAAACTAGATACTTCTCCTAAGTTACTCTCCAAATCCATTTTAATAAAGGTTCTTCAGGAAACTGCTACTACTGATCCACAAAATGAAAACAACTCCTTCACACAATATTTCCTGGTTTCAGTAGTTTCTCGCTTTTGCCCTCCCCTTACACCAATGATCTTCTTGGTGACCAGAGGTTCTAGAGGTAACTTTTTGTTGTCTTTGCATAATTTTCCCCTTGAGGGAGGCAACTTTGGGGCTAGTAGTCAAAACTGACTCAGTGAAGTCTGATCTCAGTCTAGCATCAAAGTCAGAAAGTCTATTTTAATTTCATTTTAACTATCACACATAACAATAGCCAAAGGACTTAACATTTCACCTTTTCCTTATTAGTTTCCATTTCCTTACATATATCTTGTGAACCAAAGTGCTGGAAACTGGATCCATCTCTAAATTCCATCTGTAACTTTTATCTTCAGTAACTGAGAGCAGCACAGCTACTGCTCCATACCAGAGGTGAACACATGTCTCCCAGGATCAACGGCTCCACATTCCCCATCCTCTACCCTCTCTTCCCAAACCATGTTTCTATAAGCCAGGGCCACTCTAGTAAATCTCACTTCTGTGACACCTGTGTTAAAAGGAAAACATATTCAATGACACCTGTTAAAACCTCATGAGAAAACTTTATTCAAGGTGGTACAGGTTTTCTCTTCAGGTATAGGAACCACTGTGGTGACATTTTGCAATGAAGGGGAGACTGGGCTCAACTCCAAATACTGCACGGGCAGGTGGGAATTTATAGCCAAGGAGCAGGGTGGTCAGCCAAAATCAGTGCATGGAAAATCACTAAAAGGAAAAAACAGGGATAAGGTGGGTTCTGGCTAAACAAATATAAGCAGATTCTTGCTGAAGACAGGCCTGGGTAACCAGACAGAACCTGAAGAATGCTGGAAGGTAAGAAAACCAATCAGACATCAAAGGGTGTGATTAGATACCAAGGGTGTGATCCTACAGTGAAGGCTTCTTGCTTAACTAACTTAGCAGGGTTCTTGCTAAAACTGCTTTTACAAGGACCTAGAAGGAGGAGCCTAGAAGATGATTCAGGAGTCTAAAATTTGGTCAACCAAAGAATCTGTCTGTCCTTATTCTAGTCCAAGGAAAGAGGCATTCATCCCTCCTCTGAACAATTAAGTCTATTCTCTTGTTCAGTCGCCTTTTGTCCATTAAGGACCAGGGAAAGCTTCTGTTGGGACTTAGTATTAAAGGATATCCGCTTGATGATGCTAGGAGACAGGCATTTAATGAGGGGAGCTTCTATGAAAATACAAGAAAAACAAAAATAATAGTTAGATTAGAAACCTAGTTTCTGAGTCCAGAGGAGTGCCAGCTGAAATTTCAGACTAGAGCTCAAAGCATCTTTAAATGGTGGAATGAGGGTGGCAGTAGCCATCTGAAGAATTTTCCTGGTTTGCAGTCTGAATACCTCTGGTGATGGCACTGGGTGTTCTGGTGAACCTCTCGTCCATACAGCAGGAGGCACAAGGGTTGCCCATATATATGATATATGATATGTGGTGATTTTTTTTTTTTTTTTTTTTTTTTGAAGTTTGTATCAAGTCATCCAGCTTTAGCTTGCAGGGTTTCAGGAAAAGAGCAGTTTTAGTTTTCGGTGATGTCAAGTCAGGAGGGTGGGCGAAAAAACTACAAACATTAGTTTGAAAAATTAGAGCCATTAGTTTGAAAAACTACAAACATTAGTTTGAAAAACTGAAAATTAAATTTTCAAAATAACTGAAAAATTAAAACTATAAACATTAGTTTGAAAAATTAGAACCAACTCTGGAGGAAACCAGAGTTGAGTATCTGGTAAGGACTGGCAAAACGTGCAAGACAGACTCCACAAGGGTGCACTACAGATCTGCACTGAAACAAAAAAATTTCTCTCTATAGTGAATCTTTCAATGAAAGAATTCTGGTCTCACTTAAAGCCTGGGATATTTAAGTCTGTCAAGTTGTCTAAGTTGTTTCTGTGACATTTCAGTTAAAATAAAGTTTTTAGTTTTTGTCTTAAAAAAAAAAAACAAAACAACCAAAGAATTCTGATCTCATTAGATTTGTCCTGATTATTTACATAGGTGCAGCAAAAATAGTGACTGCCCATCCAGCCACTTTTTGAGTTTGCTTTTACTGGACCTTTTCATACAGAAATCTCAGATTAAACTTTAAAAGCCTCAGGGCACCTGGGTGGCTCAGTGGGTTAAGCCTTCCACTCAGGTCATGATCTCAGGGTCCTGGGATTGAACCCTGTATCAGGCCTGCTTCCCTCTCTCTCTGCCTGCCTCTCTGCCTACTTGTGATTTCTGTCAAATAATAAATAAATAAAATATTTTTTTAAATAAATAAATAAACAAACTTTTAAAAGCCTCTGCGATTATGTAGCCAATCCAGGAATTAGCTACCAGACTTTATCTTCTCGTATCTACAAGCCTGAGAGAATTCCTCTTTCCTTGGGATCCCCAAGATAGTCTGAGATTTCTAGGCCTGCCAGGAAGTGACATTCCTCACTCACCTATAACGCTGGGAACCCTGTAGGACAGATAGCAGGCCAGTTTTTCCAAGAGCACTAGCTTCATAAGGGCAATCTTAGTCCCTTTAAACCAGATTTTATGCATGTCACTCTCAAATATAACATTACAGTCGAAGCCCTGATAATAAAATCAATGTTTCCAATTGTATCCTGTTACAAGAACAGATTCTTCTTCAACTTACAAAAATAACCACAGTATCATGAAAACAAGAATATGCACTAAGAGTTTCCAAATTCTGGAGGGATCAGATAGGGAGAAAAAGAAATTGTTTTATCTTTGTTCACAAAGGTATAATCAGATTGTTGTAAGCTACAGTTTAAGAGAAAAAGGGGGGGGGGCTTTCTTTAAATCTGGAAAACATTAAAGAAGGAGCACTGTTTCAGTCATTAAAAAAATATAACATCTTCATCAGTTCATTTGGTCCCATGTAATTAATTCCTATTCTCCTCGATCTTGGGTTAGCAGTTTTATGAATCCATCAGCTTCTTCATTAGTTCTGAAAATTCTTACTCAGCCCAATGCATTGCCTTAAAATTATTCAACTGAGGGATGCCTGGGTGGCTCAGTCAGTTAAGCATCTGCCGTCAACTCAGGTCATGATCCTAGAGTCCTAGGATCAAGCCCCGTTTTGGGCTCCTTGCTCAGTGGGGAGTCTGCTCCTTCCTCTCCCTCTGCCCTCCCACCTGCTCATGCTCTCAAATAAATAAGTAAGTCTTTTTTAAAAAAATTATTCAACTGACACCATTATGGAGTATTCTTGCCTGTAGCTGACTGTAACTGGTCTCAGAGAAGAATGAAAGTAAAACAACTTGTCTATGAATGAAAAAGACTTGTAACAGCCATGGTTAAAATTCTGATGAGAGTTCATTTGATAAGCAAAAAAAGGTATTCTTGTATCATATAATACTTTAACATACTAGACAACAACTATAAACTTCAAACATTTCTGGGAATACCAAAATTAGTAACATATATCCATACACAAATTACCTAAGAAGGTTTGTCATCATTTCTTATTTGACAATGCGTCCCATGTAATCTAACATAGCAAATAAACCTAATTAGTTTAAATGTCTCTTTTACAGGGTGAGCGCTGACAAATCCTTTGACATTTTTTCAGAGGCCCTCTGAAAAAATCATAATACTAAAATAATATCTCAAAGTTAGTGTGAGGTCAAAAAATTCCATGTAGGGGTCCCTGGGTGGCTCAGTCAGTTAAGCACCCAACTCTTGATCTCAGCTCAGGTCTTGATCTCAGGGTCGTAAGTTCAAGCCCTGCACTGGGCTCCATACTGGGAGTAAAGCCTACTTTAAAAAAAAAAAAAAAAATCCATTTAGAATTTTATTTGGAGAAGTTGTCAAAAATGTCAAATGGTTTAAACGCCTGACTAAGTAAGGGGCACTAGGGTGGCTCAGTCTGTTAAGTGTCTGATGTCAGCTCAGGTCATGATCTCTGCGTCCTAGGATTGAGCCCTGTGAAGGGCTCTGCACTCAGCAGGGAATCTCCTTCTCCATCTCTCTCTGCCGCTCCCCCTGCTCATGCTCATTATCTCTCAATTAAATAAAATCTTTTAAAAAAATAAACAATCGACTTAACAGGTCACTGTGAAACAATACCTACTCATTTAAAAAGGTGGCAAAAGATTTCAAAGGCAAATACAGAAAATCACATGGTTGAAAAAAAATCTTAGCTTTTATAATACTGAAAAGACTCAATTCTTTAAAGTAATGAAAGACTTGGGGCACCTGTATGGCTCAGTTGGATAAATGTCCAACTCAAGATTTTGGCTGGACTCATGATTTCAGGGGCATGAAATTGAGCCCAGTAGTCAGGCTCCTCATTCAGCAGCGAATCTACTTCTCTCCTTTTCCCTCTCCCTCTCCTCTGCAACCCCCAACCCCACACTCTGCACAAGCGCTCTCTCTAAAATAAATGAATCTTGGGGCGCCAGGGTGGCTCAGTGGGTTAAGCCTCTGCCTTCAGCTCGGGTCATAATCTCAGGGTCCTGGGATCGAGCCCGGCATCAGGCTCTCTGCTCAGCAGGGAGCCTGCCTCCCCCTCTCTCTCTGCCTGCCTCTTTGCCTACCTGGGATTTCTGTCTGTCAAATAAATAAATAAAATTTAAAATAAATAAATAAATAAATAAAATGAATCTTTTAAAAAAAGAAATTATCAGAGAACTGATGAACACAAAAAGTACAGGAAATTATTTTTTTTAAAGATTTTATTTTTTATTTATTTGACAGAAAGAGATCACAAGTAGGCAGAGAAGCAGGCAGAGAGAGAGAGAGAGAGGGAAGCAGGCTCCCTGCCGAGCAGAGAGCCCGATGCGGGACTCGATCCCAGGACCCTGAGATCATGACCTGAGCCGAAGGCAGCGGCTTAAACCACTGAGCCACCCAGGCGCCCCAGCATAGGAAATTATTTTAATCAGACACAAAATCTTTGTTTCCTAGGCAAATTACATAAAAGGTAAAGGAAAATCTTTTTACAGTTTCTTAATAAAAGCAGAGAAATAATCCAAGAAAACTGACATTCTAGTTCTGCATCAGGTATACTTTTGATATTAAAGTTAAATTTTTTTAACTTATAAATAAATCACTAAACCTTAGCAACTTGACCACACATATAATTACTGTTCAGCACATCTATAACCATTTTTCTAACATCCATTCAGTTTTCGTCTTGTATTTTTTATTCTTTCTCATTCGGAACAACCAGTCAGTCTGCCTTAGAAAATTGGTTTTTTTCCCTGCACAAAAACACATCCTTCATGCCTTGCACACTCTGCATATAAAATTGTTTCATATTATTTTTTTTTAAATTTATTTATTTGACAGAGAGAGAGAGAGATCACAAGTAGGCAGAGAGAGGGGGGGAAGCAGGCTCTCCGCTGAGCAGAGAGCCCGATGTGGGGCTCAATCCCAGGACCCTGAGATCATGACCTGAGCTGAAGGCAGAGGCTTAACCCACTGAGCCACCCAGGTGCCCCAAATTGTTTCATATTATTTTTACAGTTTCTAATAGTTCTACCTACATATACTGATTACAATTTTTTTTTAAGATTTTATTTATTTGACAGAGAGAGAAAGAGTCAGAGAGGAAACACAAGCAGGGGGAGTGGGAGAGGGAGGAGCAGGCTTCCTGCAAAGCAGGGAGCCCGACATGGGGACTCGATCCCAGGACCTTGGGATCATGACCTGAGCTGAAGGCAGACGCTTAACGACTGAGCCACCCAGGTGCCCCTACAATTTTTAAAAGCATTAATAAACTTTCTTTTACAGAGAATACTATGACATAGACAATTGCCTTCTGTCCTATATCAGCATTCTGTAGATTAGTAAACTTATGAATATGCAATTTCACAATTTCTAGAGACATCTAATTCCTCACAAAATGATTTTTCAATGTGGCAAATGACATGTTTACTAAGAGATTCAAATATCTTTAGATTTTCTATACCACATAAAAACAAGACACCAAAAATACATAAACCCAAACTGAGATTCAGTAGCGAATGTTTCAGCAGTTTACCCTGCTTAGAAATGACCTACATTTGGGGTGCCTGGGTGGCTCACTTGGTTAGGCATCTGACTTGTGATTTCAGCTCAGGTCACGATCTCAAGGCCATGAGATCAAGCCTCACAACAGGCTCTGCACTGGTGTGGAGTCTACATAAGATTCTTTCTCTCCCTTTCTCTTTGCCCCTGCCCACACATATACATGCACACACTCTTGTGCTCGCTCTCTCTTAAAAAAAAAAAAAAAAAAAAAAAAGATAGAAAAACTTTCAAAAAATGGTCTACCTTTTTATTTTAGGCAGATATTAACACCAAACTAAGCCAGCCATCATCTCAAGTTATTTCCCCATTAACTATTTATTTATTTATTTCGATTTTATTTATTTGACAGAGAGAGACAGCACAAGCAGGGGGAGTGGGAGAGGGAGAAGCAGGGTGATGTGGGACTCTATCCCAGGACACTGGGATCATGACCTGAGCCAAAGGCTTAACCAACTGAGCCTCCCAGGCACCCACCCTATTAACTATTTTTTAAATTTTATTTATTTGAGAGAGAGAGAGAGAGAGAGAGAGAGAGAGCAAGAGCAGGGGGAGAGGCAGAGGGAGAAGCAGACTCCCCACCAAGCAGGGAGCCTGACGTGGGGCCTAAATCCAGGACTCCGAGATCATGACCTGAGCCGAAGGCAGATACCCAACTGACTGAGCCACCCCCATTAACTATTTAATGCCCCACTCCCATTAACTATTTTTAGTTATATATTTTTATGTATATAACTAATATATATAAATATAATATAATATAAATATATATTATATATTATAGAAATATTAATATATAAATATAATATATATAAATATATACTTTATATATTTATATATATCATATATATTTTATATATGATAAGCATCTCAAAAGTAAAAACCCAAGAAGATTAAATACATGGTCTCCCCACTGTTTTTTTTTTTAACTATAGTGCTTGACATACATCAAGCAATTCATTTTTATTTTATGTTTTAGTCTTAATTTGGATTTATAGTTTTATAATCTTAAAGTCTAGCAGAGATTATATAAGCTTGACTAGTAAGCTTAGGTAGAAGAAAAATTATATGTTCACATTATATTTAATGCTGACTTTAAAGACATACTTGTTTCTATTTTACCATCAATTTTCAAAATAGCTTTATTTACACATGTAAACTTAAAATACTGGATTAGTTTTGGAGTGCCCGGGTGGCTCAGTCAGTTATCTTCCTTCAGCTCAGGTCATGATCTCGGGGTCCTGAGACAGAGCCCTACAACGGGATCCCTGATCAGCAGGGAGTCTGCTTCTCCCTCTCCCTCCTACCAGCTCATGTACAAGCCAAACTCCCTCTCAAACAAATGAAATCTTTAAAAAAAAAGGGGTGGGAGGCAATACAAAACACTGGGTTAGTTTCTCTATTTCTAAGAGTTTCAGGAATATTTAATTTATGTAAGTGCTCACTTACCTCTAAGGCAGCTTGAATTAAATTCCTTTAAGGGATTTTATAAATTAATTTGATATTATCCAGAGGTAGAAAAATATCACACCTTTACAACACACACACACACACACACACACACACACACACACACACACACACAAAGAGAGCTACTGTTTTCATTCTAAAATTTCAGTCTTAAGGGCGCCTGGGTGGCTCAGTGGTTTGGGCCGCTGCCTTCAGCTCAGGTCATGATCTCAGGGTCCTGGGATCGAGTCCCACATCGGGCTCTCTGCTCAGCAGGGAGCCTGCTTCCCTCCCTCTCTCTGCCTGCCTCTCTGTCTACTTGTGATCTCTCTCTGTCAAATAAATAAATAAAATCTTTAAAAAAAAAAATTTCAGTCTTAAGTTAGTAAAATATAGTAATACAAATTCACTGGGTTATACAAAATAATTTGTTCTTGTCTTTTCTCCATTTTTCTATTTTTATACAAACGGTTTCTAGGGGTGCCTGGGTGGCTCAGTATGTTAAGCATCTGCCTTCACCTCAGGTCATGATCCCAGGGTCCTGGGATCCAACCCTGAGTCGGGCTCCCTGCTCAGCAGGGAGTCTGCTTCTCCCTCTTCCTCTGACTCTTCTTTCCCTGCTTGTAGGCACATGCACACACATGTGCATGCTCTCTCTCAAATAAATAAATAAATAAAGATCTTTTTTTTTTTTTTTTTAATTGTGTTTCTAGGAAATGTTGGGCCAAGCTAATGTATTTGTTTACCAATTATATAAAGACCATCTTCAAGACTTTCCCTTGCCCTGATAATGTCATTTTATGGAGGTTGTGGACCAAATTTTAAGTGAGTGACCAAGGAGACATCTAGCCAACTACCTGGGTATCTCCAAAGCCCATCCGACTGGCCAAAACATCCAGTCTGTTTCCAATTAGCCTTCTCCTTTTCAGGTCAAGTAGTTGCTTATGGGGGTCCCTAAGTCCCCTAACAGCCCCTAATGGAGGGCAAGGGGCCTAAAATTCAAGTGACTATAAAGACTGTGGTGGAAAAAGGCCTGGCGGAGGTAGAGAGAAGAAAAGAATTTGGAGAGGGACATAAGAAAAGATTCAATGGTACTGGAAGTTTTAAGGCAGTAAGCGGAAGGAGGAGGAAAAGCAGCAATGGGAAGGGAGAGCTCTTCAAGGAGCCAGATTGGGGAGATCTCAAGTTTCTCAAAGAAGCCAATGAAACTCTCCATTATTCTCAGCAAAAGCATACCAACACGAATGGACGTAGACACAGCTAGCAGCAAACATAGTTAGCAGGGGTTCAAGATGGGTATTTTGAGTCAACTGAAAACTTCCCACGGAAAAAGCAGGATCCAACACAGAAAACTAAGAGGTATTATAGAGAGCCAGGAAGCTAAACTTCAAGTACAAGGAGACAGGGGGAAAAATAAAAACAGATTTCCAATCCAGAGAGTCAGAAAATAATCACCACTCAAAAAAAAAAGAGTCAAGAAAGAGAGATTTCCAGTCTGGTAAGTAGCTTTCAAAGAAAGAAACCTAGGACTCTAACCCAGCTTCTTACAAACAGCTGTTTGCCTGGCACTCTGACTGAGCTTCTTACAGAAAAACATGGGACTCCAACCCAACCTGTGTTTATCTGAGACTCTATCTCATCTTCTGGAGTATACTCAGACTCTTAAGAATCAAAATCTGTCCTTACCAGCTTCCACGGACGTTTGTCCGGAGCAATGGTTCAGGATTCGGACTCACCAATGGATCCCCGATCAATCAGTCAGGAGTGAAGATAAAGTCTTCAAAGGTATACACTTAGGGTCCTGGGTGAGAGGTCCGGGGGTCCAATGATGAATCTGATCCTATCCAAGTTGAGGGATCATAACTGGTAAAAGGAAAAAAATTATACTTGTTAAAGCACAGTAAGGAAGACTTTGGGAGGTGGTGAAGCTATGAAATTTTGTAGTGGAGGAAAGAGATGGGGCTCAATTCCGAATAATGCATGGGCAAGACGGACTTTATAGCAAGGCAGAAGTGAGGTCAATGAATGGAAAATTATTGAGAGGAAACTCGGGGGGCAGGGGGTAAGCACTGACTAAACAGCCTAAAGGATTCTTGCTAAAAACAAGCAAGAGCAATAAGACATCACTTTCTGGATGTTCTAGGAGGAGGAACCCAATCAGATATTGAGCGGGGGCACTTCTTGCTAAACTGACTTAGCAAGCTTCTTGCTATAACTAAATTTTACAAAGATGTATACATATGGCCCAGAAAAGTTCAGAAGTCTAACTAAAGTCTGCCCAAGCAAAGAGTCTTTGTCACCTGTTACTTCCTTTTACTCCATGCATAATACTGCTGATATCAGACATGTGAGGGTTTTCCTCCCACACCAACCAATTCTCCAACACCAGCTACAATTCCATTCAATTCTAACACTACTGGAGTTACAGCAGACCTCATAACAGAAGATCTCAGCCTCATAAGTCTGCCCCCCACTTCAGACACTAATCACAAGTGGTGGGTCCCCATATTACCTACAACTTCTGTCTGACTTGGCTAAAAACTGGAGGTCCCCAGGAACCCCTCACTGGATTCAATCACTTGCTAGAACAGCTCACAGAACTCAGCAAAACACTTACTTATGTTTACTGGCTTATTACATAAGGATATGGTGGAGAACAGAGATAAACAACCAGGCAAAGAGATACACATGGTAAGATCTGGAAAGGTCTTGTGCTAGAGTTTCTGTCCCAGTAAAGTTGAGGTGTGCCACTCTCAGGATGAAGGTATGTTCACCCTAGAAGCTCTTCAAGTCCATACTTTTGGGATTTTTTGGAAGGTAATCATATAGGCATGATCAATTATTAACTCAATCTCTAGTCCCTCCCCTTCCAGGAGAATAGGGATAGGGCTGAAAGTTCCAAGCTTCTAATAATGGCTTGGTCTTTCTGGTGAGGGACTCCCATCCTGAAGCTCTTCAAGAGCCTATCAAGAGTCTCCTCTTTAGATCAAAACACACTCCCATCACCCAGGAAATACCAAGGGATTTAGGAGCTTCTGTGTCAGGAATCTGTCAAAGACTGAACGTTAGAACACAAAATGCTCCTAGTGCTCTTATCATTCAGGAAATTACAAAGGTTTCAGGAGCTCTGTACCAGGAACTCAGTACAAATATACATACATACATATTTCAAAAACCAAGATTAACGGATTTCATTTATAATCTTTTTGATGATGGCCACAAGGTTCAGCATTTGAGTTTGAATCACTAATGTATTTAGAGCATGACATCTACTTTAAACATTCAAAATTACATTTAAAAACCCATGTGTACCTGGTGGTTTTATAGCGGAAGGCAATGAATGAAGAATGTTACATATCTCAGTTTATAAAAGTGCAATGTTTTATTATTCTAAAACTTCTTCTGCTAATGTAAGACTTCAATCCAATTACATTTCTACAACAGAATTACTCTCCAAGGCATTTTACTTCAACTGAAAATGTCAATTTCATTATAGGACATTTAGAATTTGCGGATGTCATTAGGCTTTAGGAAATCTGTCTAGATTAAATCAAACGCAGACACAAAATAATTGTATCTTACATAAAACTATTCCTAATTACTGTTAACCTACCAATGGAGGATCTTTAAAAAGTAAGCCATATTTACCTCGAACACAGCTAAATAAAGTGTTGGTTTTAAACCTGCATCAGATTCATTCCATCATAATCAGGAAGCTGTTCCAAGAATTTCTTAGAAAAAGGCACTTGCTGCATTACAAAGATTTTGTGCTAGGTTCAATACAGACTACGCTGATCACTGATACCAATTTTTATATTTAATCTGGGTCAGCACAACCAGAGTTAGCTACAGGTGTCACTACCATAAAACAACAGAAAACATTTTTATGCCGATCAATGCTATGACATTTGGTTATTTAAGTTACCTTAATTTTCTCAAAGAATTTCTGAAGTTGCTTTCTTTCCCATCTATCTTAACCTATTTGTAAACGTTTAAATACCTTAACCTCTGCGGCTGAGAGAATTTCTACTTGTAATTTACTCGCAAGGAAAATCCAAGCAGCCTCTCATACTTTAATGGCACCTCAAACTATTCTTTTTTGTGACACTCTTCTTAGAGAAGACTCTATTAGAAGTCTGTCAATTAATAAATGCGATGCTCAGTTAGCAACAGAGGAATAACTGTTAGTGGTTAAGAAACCCCATAATTGCAGCATTTAACGCCTACTGTTGCTCCTACTGCCACCAGGCTGACTCAGACTAAGGAGCTCTCCAGGTGACACTAACACAGGCCTGTCAAGATGAGCATTCAGCAGTAGAGTCTCCAGAAGAATTCCTCCAATCACTGTACTTGCTTCTCACACATAAACAAAGAGAACTGATTTTTAGGTTCTTCACACAAAGAAATGCACCGAAAACAATTAAAGCAACACATAATCTGGAAAAGAATACTCCCTCCTTTCTTTACAGTGAATCCTGAGTTAGATTTTTTTTAAAATGCCACTTATAAAGGTAATTCATCGGATTAGTACTAGATCTCCTAACACATGCTGTTTCAACCCTGTAGTTCAAGTATCAAAACTACAGCACCCAATGTGACAAAACGCGAACTAGAGACAAAAGGACCGTTCTTATGTATCACTGGCGACCGTGGTTATAAAATCACGTACCTGCGGAACATTCAGGTTGAGTTACATCTGGATGAGGCAGCCCAAAGTGGGCGAGGATCTCCAGCCATCCAGAGTCAAGGACGGTGCCCAGGTCCAGTGAGGCGTTAACAAGATCCCCGTCCCAACTCCTTCCTAGCCCCGGAATCACAAACTCCCCAGCCTGAAGAACCTTAACCCTGGTTGTCATACGAGCCTCCAGAACCTTAACTCCAGGTTGTTTAGGCTCCCACCCCATCCCCCAAAAAGTTCACAACATTGTAACGGCATATCCCTTCAGAATTTATGCTCCCAACCGCGACCTCCGACCAAGCGTGCCCTGGGAGCGGGAGCTCCCTTTCTTTTGGACCCCCTCCCGGCAACTCTACTCACAAGCTGGCAGCGTCGGGGGGCAGCGGGCTCGACAGCGCCCTCCAGCTCGGCGCTAGTAGTTTCCTGCGACTGCAGTCCAGCAGAGGGATGCGGCAGGAGCAGGGCGCGGGGCACAAACCCGCCCGAGCAGCCGGCAGCAAGAGGAGAGCAGCTTGGGCGAGGAAAAGAAGCCGGGAAAGTGCTCTGGACCGACAATCCAGCCGCGGCTCCTCCCGGACGCCTTGGGGCGCCGGCGCCATTTTCCAACCCCCGATCTGGACCCAGCCGAGAAGAGCCGTCAACTAGCAAAGACAACTCGGCGGAGACGTTTGGTGGCTGCGCTGCCACCCCAGGGCCCGGCTGTCGCCAGTACCCTCGAAAGGGAGGAGAGGGGCGGATACGCACAGCAGCGGGGGTGGCGGCCGAGGACACACGGCTGAGGCCCTACGGACAACGCTCCTCCGCCCCGCCCCGCGACGCAACGTCTTCACGCACAAGAGCCAACCAATCGGTGCCACAGAACGAGGTCGCGCCGGGGGCGGGACTCCGTGAGGAGGCGGGGCCAGTGATTGGGAGTTTCGTAAGGAAGATTTTAAGGTGTCCGGCACGTTGCGGCGGCCGTTTGTGGTTCCGCCGCCAATTCTCCGCTGGAGGGCGCAGTAGCTTCTTAAGAGGAATAGAGGCTAAATCTCCTAGTCCGAAGTCTGGATTTGGGGGCTATTTCCTATAATAGTAGAGAAAGATCTTTCTTCTGGGCTCCCAGGAAGGGGAATGATAGAAGGGCTACCCTTCCCAGTAGAGGACGCTGAAGATATGTTACCTGGTGTGGGGCCCCAGGGCCCAGCTGGGGCCGCCTCTGCCCCCTCCTGCTTGTCTGCGGCTGGTGCAGTCCTGCAGGTGGGCGGCAACTCCCACTGTCTTAACAGGAAGCATGTTACCACTATCAGTTGATGGACTGCTGTCGGTGGATCAGATCCACTCAGCTGTGTACTTCTATGCGAGCTTGGAGCTTAATAAATGTGGTTGGGACTCCAAGGCACGTCTCTAAAGAAAATACCCTGCTTTCTTCTGTTTCAGGGAAGCTGTCCTTTTGCTCACACTCAAAAAAGCAAGTGGGACCTATAATGAAGGCCGGGGGTAACAAAATTTTTTATTTATCCTGAAGCAGAGGCTATGAAAAACCTACGAGGAAGAGGAAAGTCTGGCCTCCTTATGCTCACTCAGCCATTTCTTATATCCAAGTTAATTAATAAGACTTTGAGAATAAGAGTGGTAGCTCACTTATACGTACTGCTTTTATGCTTTTCAAAGAGCATTTACATCTGTTACCTCGTTTGATCTCTCAGTGACTGTGAAACTGACAGGACGATCGTTGGTGATGAGAAAACAAGCCCAGAGAGGTTAAAGTGTTAGAAACCAATTCAGCTGAGTAAATTTGAAGATCTAGTTGGCTTTACACGACATTCAGGAACCAAGCCACATCCCATCCAGCAAGTAAAAAGGAACTCTGAGGAGCTGTACAAAATGGAAGGCTTTTGTAGGCAGAAGTGGGCGGGAAAACGAAGTTTCTAGGAAAAAGTCACCTCCTTTGGTGGAAAAGGGGGCGTCTATCAGGCACATTACCTTACCAGTGCAGACCAGGTAATTCCAGACTGAAATGATTAAATGTCACAGTCCTGGGAGTGTCAGAAACTGCATTTAGGTTAGGTATTTAATCTTGGTTTGCTGTTGTGGGGCTTAGCACAGGTGACTCCATTTTGGACCTGCTGTTTCTGTTTCAACAAATTACCTGGAGCAGAGGCAGACCTGCATCACTATGAGTTTTCTGACTCTGGCAAATTGAAAGACAGCAGGTTAAAAAAAATGATAATGCCTAGGTCATATGGTTGTCCTAGAAAGTTCTAGAAAGTAATCATTCCATGACAGACGGGGAGTCACAATTACGCTTTTAAAACCATTTTTCCATTTTTAAGATTGAAATATTGCTTGGATTGAAATATTGCTTGGCTATCCAAAGACCTATCCAATGCGGCAATCTTAACCAAACTTTAAAAGCCAAGACAGCAGGGGCGCCTGGGTGGCTCAGTGGGTTAAAGCCTCTGCTTTCAGCTCAGGTCATGATCCCAGGGTCCTGGGATCGAGCCCCACATCCGGCTCTCTGCTCAGCAGGGAACCTGCTTCCTCTTCTCTCTCTGCCTGCCTCTGCCTACTTGTGATCTGTCAAATAAATAAAATCTTTAAAAAAAAAAAAAAGCCAAGACAGCAGGGTGAAACTTACTCTTAACCTCCCTTCCCTGGCTATTAAGCATGCTTAATAACCTCCACTAAGAAACTGGGCATAGGCAGGAGGATCTTAGTACCTCTCTGAATGATGGTTTCAGAGCTTCCCTATGAGCACAATAGAAATTCATGCTGTCTATCCTGTGTCCTCCCCAATAAGTTGTGCACGTCACACCAGCTAGGAGCCCCTCCTAGTTCTTATTCCTTCTGCACATTGTTTTTTTACCATTTTGATAGCACTTACATGCATCTTATCTATCTCTGTATTCCCCTTACAGGCTAGCACAGTACCTGGCATATAACAGATAATAAATGTTTGATGAATGAAAAGATGATATTTTACTCTCTATTTGATAAAACTACCTAAAATGTTTTCTTTTAAACTTTCAGTATGAAACTTTTATTTCATAGCAATAAAAAGAATCATAGAATAACCTCATATGTCCAACTAGCTAATACATGTTATTAACAAGTTTACTGATCAATTTCTCATTAAAAATGGAATAGAAAGTTTTTACATTCATTGTCCTAAACTTGTCTTATTAAGCCTCGAGTGCCAAGTACATGGGCTGAGTTTCTAGAGTTCAATGTAACCCATAAGCTGAGACTACCCCAACTACAGACTCCTAAAGAAAACTGCTCACTTTCGAGTCCTTGTTGCAGACCCTTCTATAAACACCAGACCTTTATATTAACACCATCTCTTTAAAATTTAGCTGCTCCATCTTCCATTATCTCAGGACTTTGATCTTTGCTAAGGCATAGCTGACTGATACGGCCAATTCTAGTCTCCTAAACTAGATATCCGAAGGTCACTCACACTTCCCCCTTTTCTTTCCTCCCAAATCCAATCAGTCACTGGGCTCTAGTGATTTCCCCTAAGGAATGCCTGAAATCTTTCCCCACTTCTCATCCCCAGCGCTACTGTCTTTGTTCAGACTTTCTTCTCTCATGGTTATTAATGCAATAACCTCTCAGCCCATCTCCTGTCTTCCATCTCTCCTCTTTGCCAGAATATTTTTCCAAAGCATACTGTTATAAATATGTTGTTAGCTTCTCCCTGCGTGAAAGTATTTGAGAGGTGCCTGGCTGGCTCAGTCGTAGAGCATGTGATTCTTGAGCTTGAGGCTTCAAGTTCAAGTCCCACATTGTGTGGTGTTCCCAGTGGCTTTTATTCTGGTTTTGGTGTATTCCCCAACATTTCATAATGAATACGGATTATTTTGGTAATCCGTATTCATTATGAAAGATTTTTTTTATTAATGACTTCCCTATTGCCTGTAATATCAAATTCCAAATTCCCTGTTCTACCTTCGAAGATTCCACAGTTAGGGCCCAACCCAACTACCTCCCACATTTCCCCTTATCTTCTCACCATTTTCTCCATATTCCAGCCACAGGAAATTATTTGTCTTTCATAAATTTGTCCATGCATGTCTATACTTATTTGTACATGTTATTTCTTCTATAGGTTGCCCCTCCCCACCTTCTCCGGCCAGACATTTCTTACTCTTCTTCTAGGTTCTTCCTCTTTAAAGATTTCTCTGACTCTTCCAGGCATTTTGTGGTTTCCACTTCCATTTTTCTACTATAGTTGTCAACTCCATCCCATTGTGTTGAAATAACTTTTTCCAGCTGTCCTCCCACTAAGTAAGATATCTCCATTCTCATTTTATATCCCCGGTGCTAAGTGCAGTGTCTGAGAGATAGTAGATGAATAGACAGATAATAAATATAATAGTAATAGATAGTAAATAGATAGTAAATCTAAGAGATAGTAAATGAATGTTTGTGACTGAATAAATGATTGTTAATTTCACTATTTCTTGCTATTTACAATAGCCAGATTATGGAAGCAGCCCAAGTGTCAACCCAGAGATGAATGGATAAGGAAGATACCAGGGTGTGTGTGTGTGTGTGTGTGTGTGTGTGTGTGTGTGTGCATTTATTTAATGGAATATTATTTATCCCTAAAAAACAATAAAATCTTGCCATTTGCAACAACATGGATGGAGCTAAAGGTTAAGTAAGTAAGTCAGAGTTAGTCAGAGAAAGGCAAATACCATATGATTTCACACATATGTGTGATAAGTAAGTTAGTCAGAGAAAGGCAAATACCATATGATTTCACACATATGTGGAATTTAAAAAACAAAACAAATGAGCAAAGGAAAAAAAAGAGAGACAAACCAAGAAACAGACTCTTAACTACAGAGAACAAACTGATGATTACCAGTGGGGAGATGGGTAGAGGATTAGGGAACTAGGTGATGGGGATTAAGGAGTACACTCACGATGAGCACCGGTGTTTCATGGAAGTGTTGAATCATCATATTGTACACCTGAAATTAATATTACACTAATATTAACATATGTTAACTATACTGAATTAAAATGAAAAGCTTAATGGGGAGCCTGGGTGCCACAGTCGGTTAAGAGTCTAACTCTTGGTTTCAGCTCAGGTCATGATGTCCAGGTGGTAAGATCAAGTCCCACATCAGGCTCCAAGTTCAGTGCAGAGTCTGCTTGAGATTCTCTCCGTCTCCCACTCATGCTCTTTCTCTCTAAAATAAATAAATGAATCTTCAATAAAATAAAATAAAAAGCTTAATTTTAAAAAAAGAAACAAAATACTTCACTGCCTCTTACTCAATAAACATAGATGTATTTAGAATGCATTTCATCTCCTTCCCTCTCTTCCTTCCTCTATCTCCTTTTCGCACTGAAGTGAAGAAATAGTAATAATAATTACTACTCAATGAAGCAAAATCTAAAGCCAGAAAAAAAAAAAAAACCAACAAACTAGACTTCATCAAAATTAAAAATTTCAGTGCAGCTGGGGCACCTGGGTGTTAAAGCCTTTGCCTTCGGCTCTGGTCATGATCTCAAGGTCCTGGGATGGAGCCCCACATAGGGCTCTCTGCTCAGCAGGGAGCCTGCTTCCTCCTCTCTCTCTCTCTCTGCCTGCCTGCCTACCTATGATCTCTGTCTGTCAAATAAATAAATAAAATCTTAAAAAAAAATTTTAGTGCAGCAAAGGATCTTATCAAGAGAGTGAAAAGACAACCCATAAAATGGGAGAAAATATTTGTAAATCATCTGTCCCATAAAGATATAAAGAAGTCCTACAACATGGGTCACTTAAGTGGCTCAGTTGATTGGGCATCAGACTCTTGGTTTTGGCTCAGGTCATGATCTCAGGGTTGTGGGATTGAGCCCCAATTCAGGCTCTTCACTTGGTTCAGAGTTGGCTTGAGAATCTTCTCCCCCACCTCTCTCCCCCTCTGCTCCTCCCCGCCCCCAAGCATATGCAATCTATCTCTCTCTCTCAAATAAATAAATAAATAATCTTTAAAAAAACAAAACAAAACAAAAAAAGAGTGGGGCGCCTGGGTGGCTCAGTGCGTTAAGCCTCTACCTTTGGCTCATGTCATGATCTCAGAGTCCTGGGATCGAGCTCCACATCGGGCTCTCTGCTCGGCAGGGAGCCTGCTTCCCTCTCTCTCTCTCTCTCTGCCTGCTTCTCTGCCTACTTGTGATCTCTCTCTGTCAAATAAATAAATAAAATCTTTAATTTAAAAAAAAGAGCTCCTACAACGAAATAATAAAAAAAAAAGTGAAGAATGGCAAAGGACTTAGACATTTTTCTAAAGAAGATATACGATGGTCAATAAGCACATGAAAAATGCTCAATATCTTTCATCATTAAGGAAATGCAAATCAAAACCACAGTAAGATAGCACTTTACACCCATCAGGATGAATATTATTGAAAAAAACCCCCACAAAACAAAAAAATAAGGGGTGTTGTAAGGATGTGAAATTGGAACTCTTGTGCGTTGTTGGTGGGAATGTGAAATGGGGCAACTACTGTGGAAAATGGTATGGCATTTCCTCAAAAATGTTAACATAGAATTATCCTGTGACTCAGCAATTCCACATATGGGTATATACCCAAAAGAATTAAAAGCAAAGACTTGAAGAGATATTTGCATACCCATGTTTGTAGCAGCATTACTCACAGTTAGCCAAAAGGTGGAAGCAAACCAAGTGTCCATCAACAGATGAATGGGTAAAGAAATTGTGGAATATATACTCAGCGGAGTATTATTCACCCTTGAAAAGGAAGGGAATTCTGTCACATGCTACAACATGGATGAAACTTGAGGACATTATACTAAGTGAAATAAACTAGTCACAAAAAGACAATATTGTTAATTCCATTTACATGAGGTACCTAAAGTAGTCAAATTCATAGGGACAGAAAATAGAATGGTGGTTGCCAGGGGCGGGGGGAGGAGGAGATAGGGAGTTATCATTTAATGGATACTAAGTTTCAGTTGGGATGATGAAAAAAGTTCTGGAGATGGATAGTGCGGATAATTGCAAAACAACGTAAGTGTACTTAATGACGCTGAACTGTAACTTAAAAATGGTTGAAAGTCCGTAAGAGACTCTTAATGTCACAAAACAGAGGGTTGCCGAGGGGAGCGGGGGTAGGGAGAGGGTGGTGGGTTATGTACATTGGGGAGGGTATGTGCTATGGTTGAGCGCTGTGAAGTGTGTAAACCTGGCGATTCACAAACCTGTACCCCTGGGGCTAATAATACATTGTATGTTAATAAATTTTTAAAAAATGAAAAAAATGGTTGAAAGGGTAAACTTTAAGTTATGTATATTTTACCACAATTTTTTTTTACAAAAAACTTAAAACCAGAGATCTAGGACTCTTTCTCAAATCTTTCCTTTCCCTTTATTCTCCATCTGCTCCCAACTGTTTCTCCACATCCAGTCCATCAACATATCCAAAATACACCTTAAAACTGACTGCTTCTTTCCTTCTCTGTTACCACCACACCAGCTCAAGACATAATCATCTCTCACATACACCACTTCAGTAGCCTCCTAACCGAACTCGTTTTTCTAATCTTGTTTCCCTCAAAACCATCCACACAGCAAACAGCATGAAGGTACCCCTTGACAGGAAAATCAGAGAGTGCCAGCCATTCACTACGTTATCAGCAATTGACTACATTATGAGATAATACCAACAGTTTACGACATTACCAGATATAATACGTGTGTATATTCATGTTATATATATTACATATATCATATAAATATACTGTATATCTATATTTTTTCATATACTAAAATAGTAAGGTTTTTTAACACATATATATGTATACACCATATGATATATAATATAGGTCTTATATACTGTAAGAAACATGCAAATATCATATATATAATATATCTTATATGTGTGTTTAACAAAATGTTCCAAATATATTCATTACAAAAACTTTTTGCCGGGGCACCTGGGTGGCTCAGTGGGTTAAGCCTCTGCCTTCGGCTCAGGTCATGATCCCGGGGTCCTGGGATTGAGCCCCACATCGGGCTCTCTGCTCAGCAGGGAGCCTGCTTCCCCCCATCTCTCTCTCTCTGCCTGCCTCTCTGCCTACTTGTGATCTCTGTCTGTCAAATAAATAAAATCTTTAAAAAAAAAACTTTTTGCAAACTTGGAACACAATAAACTTGCTTAAGCTGATAAAGGATATTTACCAAAACCTGTAGCAAACTTCATACTTAATATTAACACTAAAATTACAATATAATAAAGGCACCTGGCTGGCTTAGTCAGTAGACCAAGTGACTCTTGATCTCAGGGTCATGAGTTTAAGCTCCATGTTGGGTGGAGAGATAACTTAAAAAAAAAAAAAAAAAATCAGAAAAATACAATACAATACAAACATTAAAAATAGTCATCTTGGGCTCAGTAAGTTAAGGGTCTGCTTTCAGCTCAGGTCATGATCCTGGGCTCTGGGCTTGCCAACCCCCCAACCATAGGGCTCCCTGCTCAGTGGGGAGCCTGATTCTCCCTCTCCCTCTGCTACCTCCCTGCTCTTACTCATGACTCATGCTCTTTCTCTGGCTTGCTCTCTCTCTCAAATAAATAAATAAATGAAATATTTAAAAAATTCATATATTCATCTTATATTAGGATCAAAACAAAGATGGCTATTACTGCTTCCATACAATAAGTACTAGAGGCTGTAACCAGTGCAAGCAAAGATATAAAAGGTATAAGGATTTTTTTTAAAGATTTTATGTATTTATTTGACGGGGTGGGGGGTAGCACAAGCAGATGGAGTGGCGGGCAGAGGGAGAGGGAGAAGCAGGCTCCCCACCAAGCAGGGAGCCCAACGCAGGGCTCCATCCAAAGGCAGACCCCTAACTAACTTAGCCACCCAGGTGTCCCAAAGGAATATGGATTTTAAGACATAAAAGTACCCTTACTCATACAGGATATGATTGTCTGGAAGAAAAACCCAAAAGAATCTTCAAGTAAACTACTGGAGTTAGTAAAAAGATTCAATAAGTTTCTGACTATAGGATTGACAAACTAAAATCAATGATTAATAAATTAGCAATTATAAAATACAATTTTAAAAAGACAGCTCATGCAATAGCAATAAAAACCAAAAGGCACCTAGGATAGAACTAAAAGATGCCTTGATCAAACAAAGAAGTGCAAGAGAAAAAGTATATGGAGAACATTATAAGATATTATTGAAAAGTATTTCTTAAAAGGTCTAAGTAAATGGAGAGTTCTACTCTGCTTTTAGATTGGAAAAATCATCATCATAAAGATGTCAATTCTCGGGGCGCCTGGGTAGCTCAGTGGGTTAAAGCCTCTGCCTTCAGTTCAGGTTGTGATCCCGAGGTCCTGGGATCAAGCCCCGCATCGGGCTCTCTGCTCAGCAGGGAGCCTGCTTCCCTTCCTCTGCCTCTCTGCCTACTCGTGATCTCTGTCTGTCAAATAAATAAATAAAATCTTTGGGGGAAAAAAAAAAAGATGTCTATTCTCCCAGATTGATTTGTAGACAAAGCAATCGTAGTAAAAATCTCAAATGTACATGGTATCGCAAGGGGAAAATAACAGCAAAAAAATGTAGATGGAGCACCTGGGTGGCTCAGATGGTTAAGCGTCTGCCTTCGGCTCAGGTGATGATTTCCAGGTTCTGGGATCCAGCCCCATGCCAGGCTCCCAGCTCAGCAGGGAGTCTGCTTCTCCCTCTCCTCTGCCTCTCCCCCTGCTTGTGCTCTCTCTGTCTCTCTCAAATAAATAAATAAAATCTTTTTTTAAAAATTGTAGATGAATTTGCCTTATCAAATATCAGGATAGATGTTGAGCAAGTGCCTGACTGGCTCAGTTGGAAGAGCATGTGACTCTTGATCTCACGGTTCTGAGTGCAAGCCCCATGTTGGGTGCAGAGAGTACTAAGCAAATATGAATAAATAAACTTTAAAAAAAGATAGGTGCTAAAGCTATAGTGATTAAAAAGTGTAGTATTGCCACAGGAAAAGCTAAATAGACTTTTGGTACATATCAGTGTCTTAGTTGGACATTTGATTTATGACCCAGGTAGAACTTCAGATCGTTGGACAAAGGACAGACTTTTCAATAAATGGATCTGAGATCATTAAATAATCACACCGGGGAAAAAATGAAACTAGATCCTTTTTCTTTTTCTTTTTTTTTTTTAAGATTTTATTTATTTATTTAACAGAGAGAGACACAGAGGATGAGGGAACACAAGCAGGGGGAGTGGGAGAGGGAGAGGGAGAGGAAGGCATCCTGCTGAGCAGGGAGCCCGATATGGGGCTCGATCCCAGGACCCTGGGATAATGACCTGAGCAGAAGGCAGATGCTTAACAACTGAGCCACCCAGGCCCTCCAAAACTAGATCCCTTTTCACACCACATACAAAAAATCAGTTCAAAACCTAAAAATGAAAAGTAAAACCATAAAGCTTTTAGAAGAGAATAGTGAACACTATCTCTCTCATTTTTGAATAGAAAAGGATATCTTAAAACAGAAAAAGATCATTCATCATAAAAAAGAAAAGAATGATAATATGTAGACATCAAAATAAAATTTCATTCACAAAAGATACCAGTAAAAGATATTTACAACATACATAATCAACAAAGTATCCCAAATTTGCAAAGATTTCCTGCAAATCAATGGGATAAAGGCAAACAACTTAAAGAAAAATGGGTATAAAATTATAAGGTATACTTCAGAAGGAAAAAAAAATACAAATAGCCAAATAACACATGAGACATTGTTTAATCTCATTATGTATTGGGGATGTGGAATACTAAAGCCACAATGAAATACCACTACACATATCAGATGGATAAAAATTACAAAACCTGAAAATTCTGAGTGTTGATAAGAAAATGGAGCAATGAGGGGCACCTAGGTGCCTCAGTGGATTAAAGCCTCTGCCTTCGGCTCAGGTCATGATCTCGGGGTCCTGGGATTGAGCCCAGCATCGGCCTCTCTGCTCAGCAGGGAGTCTGCTTCCTCGATCTCTCTCTGCCTGCCTCTCTGCCTATTTGTGATCTCTGTCTGTCAAATAAATAAAATCTTTAAAAAAAAATATGGAGCAATGAGATGTCTCATCAAAACTAATGGGGATGGGAATTAGTGTAACCACTTTGGAAAACAACATGGGATTAATCTACTAAAGCTGAAAATGTATATGTATCACAATGCAACAATCCCAGTTTTAGGTATACTCCTTAGAGACAGGCATGCTTATGCATTGGGCACGTGCACCGAAATGTAGACAGCAAACTTAGTATAATTGCCAAAAACTGGAAACAACCTAAACATAATTTTGATCCAAAAATCCAAATTACAAGAGTGCATCCTATATTATTTCTTCATATAAAGCTTAAAAACAAAGAAATATTTATGTAGAGATACAGACACAAAACTTTAAAGAAAAGCAAGGCAATTATTCCTATAAAAGCCAAGAGTGGTGACCTCTACCTAGGAAGAGGACAATTGTGACTAACACAGAACACACAGGGAACTTCTGGAGTTACCACGGTATTTTGTTTCTTAGACCTGGAGAGTGGTTACATGGGTTTTGCTTTACAACCAAAATGTAGATTTCTATTTTTTTTTACACTTTTCTATATGTTATATTTTACAAGAGAAAGATTAAAACTGACAACTCTGTCAAGATGAATCCAGAGGTGCAGCACGACTCCAAAAAAGAATCTTATGAAACATGACAAGTTGATTCTAAAATCATAAAGAGCAGAGGGCCAAGAAAAACCAAGATGATTTTTATAAAAAAATAATTAAGTCAAGGGGTTCATATTTACCGATCATAAGACTTATAATAATATTCTAATTATTAAGAGACTGGGGAAGAGACATAGGGATAAACAACAAGGACAGAATACAAAGGGGCACCTGGGTGGCTCTATCAGTTGAACGCCCAAGTCTTAATTTTGGCTCTGGTCATGATCTCAGGGTCATGAGATGGAACCCCACACTGGGCTCCACACTCAGCCCAGAGTCTGCTTGAGATACTCTCTCTCCCTCTCCCTCTGCCCTTCCCCCTGCTCACACATTCACTCTCTCTCTAAATAAATAGGTAAAATATTTTAAATAAATAAATAAAGTGAATAAAATTTAAAATTTTTAAGGAAAAGAACAGCATAGACAGTCCAGAAATCAAGTCATGCCCACAGGGAATCAAGTCACGTCCACAGGGGAACTTGACGGAGGTCCCATCACAAGTCAACAAATATACCAGAATGTAAGAAATAAAGTAAAAGGGACCCCCAACTCACATTATAATGAAAATAAAACCCTAATAGAATAAAGACCTCGGGGTAGAGAAGGTAGACAGAAACTACTCTTTGCCCACCAAATCTACTCTCCCATTCTTCCAGAATAATTCTTCCAGAATAATCACATTGTATCTGGGCATGTTCTCCAGCCTCGCCTGGAGATGGACCTGGTAAATGGGTTGTAAGCAGAAATGCTGACTGCCCCTTGCAGCTCTAGAACTTGACATTAGGTAGGCCTCCTCCATGCTTTCCTTTTCTTTCCTGTGGGTTGGAATTTGAATATGGCAACAATCCAGCTGTGGGTGTACAACATGGCAATATGCCCAAGGGGATGGCAAACTCGTGGGATGGCATGACCTTGGCTCCCAAATGTGTAGGTACAGCAAAGCCACCTCAGCAATCGGGACTACTCATCTTGGGACTGTTTTGTGAGAGAATAAATGTCCCTAATCTTTTTTTAAAAAAGATTTTATTTATTCATTTATTTGTCAGTGAGAGAGAGAGTACACACAAGCAGGCAGAGTGGGAAGCAGAGGAAATGAGAGAAGCAGGCTCCTCGCCAAGCAAGGAGCCTGATGCGGGACTCGATCCAAGGACCCTGGGATCATGACCTGAGCCGAAGGCAGCAGCTTAACCAACTGAGCCCCCCAGGCGTCCCTAAATGTCCCTATTCTTTAACACACACCATTCTGGGGTCTCTTTGTCACAGCATCTCTGTCTTCATGGACACAGAAATATTTTGTAACCATGAC
Source organism: Enhydra lutris kenyoni (assembly GCF_002288905.1). Taxonomy (NCBI): domain Eukaryota; kingdom Metazoa; phylum Chordata; class Mammalia; order Carnivora; family Mustelidae; genus Enhydra; species Enhydra lutris. The sequence goes on along the minus strand of NW_019154093.1, from coordinate 76,770,351 downwards.
TCAAAGAGCACCAATTAGATGCAAAAATGTTAATAAATCTGCCTACATTATAAAATGAAAAATATCTACACCATAAAACACCATAAATAATGTAAAAATAGAAGCTATAAATGAGGGTGCCTGGGTGGCTCAGTGGGTTAAGCCTCTGTCTTCAGCTCAGGTCATGATCTCAGGGTCCTGGGATCGAGCCCCGCATCAGGCTCTCTGCTCGGCAGGGAGCCTGCTTCCCCCTCTCTCTCTGCCTGCCTCTCTGCCTGCTTGTGATCTCTCTCTGTCAAATAAATGAATAAAATCTTTTTAAAATTTTTTTAAAAAGGAAGCTATAAATGAAAGCAGAGATTTATAATACATACCCAGGTTATATAAAAAATGCCTCAGGTCAGTGGAGAAAAGATAACCTAATAGAAACACAAAGGAAATAAACAGGGAATCACAGAAGAAACCAAAAGGCCAAGGAAACATTGTAAAAAATTTTCAACTTCAGTAGTAATCAGATAAATGTAAATTTAAACTACCCCCCTAAAAATACGATTCACATCCCAAAATTGAAAAATTCAAAATAAATATTAAAGTCTAACAATACCAAATGTTGGCCATGAGCAACAGGAAATCTTGTACCCTGTTTTTGTTGCAGCTTAAATTATAGAACCACTTTGAAGAATAACTTGGAAAGATCTAGTAAAGTTGAGGGTGCATCTTACTATGATAGAGTAATTCCACTCTCAGGTATACATCCCAGAGAAACTCTTGTGCGTTGATATACAAGAGTATTAACTGCAGCATTATTTATAATAGTTGAAAACTGGAATCAACCTGAAAGTCTAACAGCAAGAAAACAGATAGAGGTAGCAGCACCAAAAATAAATCTCAAAAATTAATGGCAAATGAAAAAAGCAATCTGCCAGCAGGTATGTCTGGTATGTCCAAAATACAGTTTAAACTATGCAAAAAATACTATGTAGTAAATATGTAGTAAAAGCATGTGAATGATAAACACCAAATATGAATTTCTTGAGAATGTTGTGGCCTCTGTGGACAGAAGGTAGGGAATGAGTGTGTACGTGTGTGTGTGTGTGTGTGTGTGAGCACATGCTTTAGATTGGTTTTTTTTGTTTTTGTTTTTGTTTTTCTGTTTTTATAACATGAAGTTTATTTACAGTAGATGGAAGAAAGTGTTTCTTTATAAAGAATAACATGGAAAAAAAGAAGAATGTGAGCTTATAAATGCAAGTGGAATGATAGAATTAGAAAATCACCATTGGGCAAGGATGAAGCTTTAGATTGTTTTTATACCGGCAGAAATCAACTTCTGCGTGTGGGTCTTCAGGAAGAAAAGCAAAACTCCAGGGGTGCCTGGGTGGCTCAGTGGTTTAAAGCCTCTGCCTTCGGCTCAGGTCATGATCCCGGAGTCCTAGGATTGAGACCTGTGTCAGGCTCTCTGCTCAGTGGGGATCCTGCTTCCCCCTCTCTGTGCCTGCCTCTCTGCCTACTTGTGATCTCTCTCTGTCAAATAAACAAATAAAATCTTTATTAAAAAAAAAAAAAAGAAGCAAAACTCCACGAAGGACACTTTGTATATTCCTAGAGGCTTTGAAACTGTCCTATTTACAATTCTGTTTGAATTTAGTCCCCTTCCCTCCGTCGTGGTTTTTTTTTTTCAAGTTGTCCTCAAACATACAGCAACAGTCTTTAAATTTCAGCAAGTGTCAGCGTTGCTCAGAGGGCTTGTTGATACACAGACTGTTGGGCTGGATCCCCGAGTTTCAGATTCTGTAACTGTGGGGTAACACTGGAGAATCTGCACTTCTAACGAGTTCCCAGGTGACGCTGGCATGGCAGGCCCAGGACCACCCTTTGAGAACCACACTCTTGAGACCTACAGGGAAGTCTATTACAGGAAGCCCATGTGTTTCTGTGGTTGTGGGGAATTAGACTAAGCAGTGAGAGAATATGGGGCACTCTCTACCTTCACCTTGGGCTGCAGCCAGCGTGGAAGCTCATAATTCTAGGGGCAAAGAGAAGGGCCAACATTGCAGCAGGTGGGGGCCAGGTGTCAGGGAAGCGAGTTTGATAGGAACTCCCTTTTCCCTAAACACGTGCCTGAACAGGTCTCTATGGTGTAACTGTCTAGGGAAATAACTTCCCATCACAGCACGCCCCCTTCCTTTTCCCTCCCCTGTCCTCAGCAGAAATGCCAGGTTTACACCCCATGGTTGCGGGAGGAGGAGGCTGAAAATGCTGACTCCATTGTGTACCCAACCAACCAACCAACCTTCCCTGGGCTTCCGGAGCCTCTGAGCTAGGCTGTTAGTCCCATTGTCCTGTTTTCAGTGGGCTGGGCCGCTCCCCAGGCTTGCTCCTTTATCCTCTACAGGTCGGGCAATGGCGGGGAGCCTGCTGTCACTGTGGATGAGACACTTGCGATGGCTGAATGGGCCCTTGGGAACCTCAGGGTTTGATTATTCTCAGTCATCAGCAGGAGCAGTCATGCGTTTCTGGGCCCTGGAGCTTCACCCTGCTCACCAGCTTTCCAGGCCTGGAACAGACCCCACTCTTTGGCTGACTAAAAGCCCAGAGAACTTGGAACTTGTGTGCGTGCCTGCATGGGGGTGTGTGTGTGTGTGTGTGTGCGCGCGCGCGCGCGTGTGCACATTCAACGGGGAGGTGAAAGCTAGAGCACAGAGGAAAGCTGGAGGCTTGGGCTGATCATTATCTCCAGGCCCTAAAGGGTACCCTGGCATTCTGCCAAAAACCAGACTCTCACTCTGTATAATGAAGTTCTCGTTGATTATCCTGTTGACGTCCCAAGAGTTGGGGGCCCAGAGGGGTCCGTCTGCTGCCAAGCCCTCCTTGTTCCACTCCCCTGTAGAAACGAGGGTGCCCCCTCCATGAGGGTGCCCCCCATCGCCTCACTTCCCCAGCATAACGGCACATCCACAAGGGAGCCTGGTCCTGGGGTTGAAGTGAAGTGACAGCAACCGTTTATTAATTGGACTAATGAGAGGCCTCGGCAGGGAGACAAAGAGAAGAGCGAGAAAGAAGTGGATGCAGACAGGAACCTCACACAGCCCGGGAGTTCAGACTGGAACAGGCAGCTCATTCCCTGAGCTTTCAGGGGCTAGGCAGGAAGGGATTTGGAATTGGTTTTGCAAAGCTCCCGTGTTTTACAGGAAATGTGCTAATTTTTCATCAGCTAATCGTAATGGCTCCCGTTTCCTGAATACCTGTGTTCAGGGACTTTGCTGTTCTGTGTGCCTGATCCAAGTTCATCTTTACTAGAGCCATTGGAGAAGGGACTCCTTCTATTCGTTTGGCCCATGACAAACTGAACCCCAAAGAGGTTTGCCCAAAGTCATACATGTAATAAATAACAGAGCCCAAACTCTGAACCACTGTCATTGTGGGAAGCGAAAGCTAATGAGGACACACACACACACACACACACAGAGCACTTACTGATCATTTCTCTTTTCAGGCAGACGGCATTAAGCCCTCTGTGGGCAGCAGCACCTCCAACCCTATTGGTATAAGGCAGGTAGGTTTATTTTTGTGGATAAGGAAACTTAGGCTCAGAGAGGTGAAGTCATTTGCCTTCAGCCACACAGCCGGGAAGAGTCAGAGCAGGGATTTGCTATCCATCTACCAGAAATTCCGACCTTATTTCCCTGCCTCCCTTCATCTCTCTTTGCCCAGAGCATGGCATCCTGCATAAGAGAAGGTGAGCTGCAGGGAGGGTGGGAAGGTTTATTTGGTTATACAGGCAGGCAGAGAGGGTGGGAGGAAGCAGGCTCCCCGTTGAGCAGAGAGCCCGATGCGGGGCTCAATCCCAGGACCCCGAGATCATGACCTGAGCCGAAGGCAGAGGCTTAACCCACTGAGCCACCCAGGCGCCCCCTAAATGAGGTCTCTTAAAGTCATTGTTCTGGAACCATGTATAGCAGGTTAAGTGCACGGGAATTCGGAGTCAGATATACCTGGGTTTAAGTCGTATTTGAACCACATTCTAGATGCGTGACTTTGGACAACTGAGCTAAGTTCTCTGGGCCTCATTTTTTTCACCTTTCAAAAAGAGATACTATTCTCTATCTCGTAAGATGTTTGAGTGGGTGAAATGAGATGATGGGTGCAAAACACCCATGAAACATGTAGGTCTCAATTAGTGTTAGTTACTACTAATTTGTATTATATGTTTGCCTATATTCCTTTTTTTTTTTTTTAGATTCATTTAATTGAGAGTCAGAGACAGAGGGAGAAAGCTTATGGGGGAAGGAGAGAATCTCCAAGCCGATGCCCTGCTGGGCATGGAACCCGATGTGGGGCTTGATCCTGAGGCAGAATCAAGAGTCCACTGCTTAACTGACCAAGCCATCTAGGTACCCTTATTCTTACTTGTTTAGATTCAACATAGTTGAGCTGTACATAAAATTGCACCTGTGACCCAATAAGTGGCATTAAGGCAAGACAAAAGCAACGGTTCTCGGCTCCGGCTGCCCACTAGAAACCTCTGGTGAGCTCAAAACACAATGCTGATGTCCAGGCCTAGGAAATCAGAGTCTCTGAGGGTGTTAAGAATCACTGATTAAATGGAGGCTGCCAGGGGCATGAAGTTTTTGCGGGCCACTAACAACAGTGAATGAGGTTATGTGCAAATCAAGTTTTTAACTGATGGGGTCCTCCAGAGCTCTGACACCTGAGAGCAGAGCATGGCGGTTTGGTGACTCCTTTTCACTTTCCCAGTAGCCCTGTTTTATTTACATCTGGAGGTCTGTGTAGCCCTAGGGAATGCGACTCCTTTCCTGACCCCTAAGGTCAAGCAGCAGACCCCGAGAGCTAAGGTAATCATTGCATTTTATCCACAGCCATTGGGGGTGGTTTAAAGGGTGACCAAAGCTGTTGCAGTCAGGGTGACCCGCAGACAAAGACAAAGACACTGTCTTTCCTGGTAAGCATGAATGAGAAAGCAGGTAGCCTGGGGGAGCTGGGTTTAGCCCTCTTGGGACCCCCAAAGGGAGTCAGCTTTAGTAAGAAGAGAGCAGAGAGGAAGGAAAGGCATTGTTTTTGCTGCTAGATCCAGCCTCACCTAAAACTAGCACCCCCTGGACTTCCTACCCTCATGAGCAGATAAATTCCTTACGCAACTCAATTTTTCTATTTTTCTAACAACAGGGTACTCTTGATGTGGGTCGCAATAACCACGGGCAAGTTTCCTTCTATTTCACAGGAAAACAGTAAGTCTTTTGCTAGGGCCTCTTCCTTCCTTCCTTCCTTCCTTCCCTTCTAGAACCACCAGCCCGAGCAGAAGCAAATAAACAACAAACAGAGCAATAACTCCTCAGCTTGTGGCAAAAGTCTTGGGTTCTCCTTGTTAACTTGTTGAGGTGAGTTAAAGCAGCATCTCTGTCCCAACTCTCCCCCTGTTACTCTGCTCACCCACTTCCTGTGGCACCCCCGCTCACGCACAGGCCTCTTGAGGCTGCCTCTGTGCTCACCACCCACTGCACCCCCATCTCATTTCAAACTACTTGCTCTTCTCCAAATCTCATCTGCTGTCATGTTTCTTCTTCTTCTTTTTTTTTTAAGCTTTTATTGATTTATTTGACAGAGAACACAAGCAGGGGGAGCAGCAAAGGGAGAGGGAGAAGCTGGCTCCCTGCTGAGCAGAGAGCCCAATGCTGGCCTAGATCCCAGGATCCCCAGATCAGGACCTGAGCCCAAGGCAGACCCCCAACCGACTGAGCCACCCGGGTGCTCCTCATGTTTCATTTTCCCTTGCCTTTTGTACCTGCAGCTCCCTCTGCCGGCCATACTCCTTCCCCCTTCTCACCTCCAAGGTCCAGCTTCAATGCCACTCCCCCCATTTTCCACCCAGACAGGGCAGGGGCCCTTCCTCAGGCCTTTCATGGTACCTCGTACACAGTACACACCCTCCTTATAGCACTTATCACATGCTGGGCTCACTGTGTCCCTGTGCTGTCCCTGTGCCTGTCTCCTGCACCAGATCACAGGTGCTTCTAGAGCAGAAACCCTTTCTTTTTCTTTTTCTTTTTTCCCTTCTAAGGATTTTTATTTATTTATTTGACAGAGAGAGACAGTGAGAGAGGGAACACAAGCAGGGGGAGTGGCAGAGGGAGAAGCAGGCTTCCCGCTGACCTGGGAGACCAATGTGGGCTCGATCCCAGGACCCTGGAATTGTGACCTGAGCAGAAGGCAGCTGCTTAAAGGCTGAGCCATCCAGGCACCCCTATTCTTATCTTTTTCACTTCAGGATCCCGAGCGAGGCGATAGAAAGCGATGGTTAAGTACACTAGTTCCAGAGGAAGGCTGCGTAGATTAAAATCCTCGCTCTCCCCTTGTTACCTCTATTACCTCGGTGAAGATATCTAACATCTCCCGACCTCAGTTTCCTTCACTGTAAAATGAGGATTAAACATAACTTCCACATCATCGAGGGCTGTCAGGGTTAAAGAAGATACTGCCTCTAAAGTCCGCCGGCAGAGTGCTTTGCCCAAGTTAGCTGAACAGAGATGATCATAACTGACAGCAAAGACAATTAGCACCCATCCCAGTGCCTTGCACCTTCCAAGGACTAAGTACATGTTGTTAAAACTGAACAATAACCAGATTTCTTAACCCAGAGACCTCTAACTTGATCCCAGAGTGGCAGAAGGCTATTTTCTGGTTACTGCTGAGTCCTGAAAACTTTGACTGCAAGGGAAGAGGACCGTGAGGAAAGCTTCGAGAGAGCTTACAACTCTCTAGGCCACCTCGGGGCAACTCCTTAAAGCAGACTTTTTTTGTTCTCTATGCAAGCATTTTGAGCATTTTTTCCGAATCCATTAATTTCTGGGCTCAAACAGCCCAGATTTTTTTGTCCGCGTGAAAAATTAAATAGTCAAGAGCACAACAGGAGCTCTTTGTCTATGTACCTTTTTCCACACAATAGAATTATTTTGAGGGGCGCCTGGGTGGCTCAGTGGTTTAAAGCCTCTGCCTTCAGCTCAGGTCGTGGTCTTGGGGTCCTGGGATCAAGCCCCACAATCGGGCTCTCTGCTCAGCAGGGAGCCTGCTTCCTCCTCTCTCTCTGCCTGCCTTCCTGCCTACTTGTGATTTCTGTGTCAAATAAAATCTTAAAAAAAAAAAAGAATTATTTTGAGAACCATCCTATTGTTGTGTATATGTACATTTCATTCCTTTTTATTGCTGAGCAATATTCCATGATAGGGAGATACCTCCTATTTATCCATTCATCACTGTTAGACATTTGAACCATTGCCAGTGTTGATCAAACTCTGAATGTTTGTGCCCAAGTCCGTGAAGACATCTAACCCAGTCCAATTTGAATAACAGTTAAAACATCAAGAGCAGGCACCTGGGTGGCTCAGTGGGTTAAAGCCTCGCCTTCAGCTCAGGTCATGATCCCAGGGTCCTGGGATGGAGCCCCACATCGGGCTCTCTGCTCAGCAGGGAGCCTGCTTCTGCCTCTCTCTCTCTCTGCCTGCCTCTCTGCCTACTTGTAATTTCTGCCTGTCAAATATATAAATAAAGTCTTAAAAAAAAAACACAACACCACCAAGAGCAACAGCTATGAGTGACCAAGGAGGGGAGGTGGATAGAATGACAGCAGTAACATGTGAGTTCTTTCTTTTTAGTATGTGTTGCTAACGTGGGTCTAAAATCTTAAATATCAAATTATCCAAATATTTACAAATAGGAATCACTGGGTTAACTGCAAACTTAGACCTCCCAGTGCAAAGCCCTACCTGGTATAGACCCAACTCAAATATCCCTCCGGACAGGAATCCAGCAAGAATCACTAGCTATCTTGAACACATTTTGCAAGAAACTGAAACACTGACAACTCCTGGGCGCCTGGGTGGCTCAATCATTAAACATGTGCCTTGGGCTCAGGTCTTGATCCCAGGGTCCTGGGACAGAGCCCTGCATCAGGCTCCCTGCTCAGTGAGGAGTCTGCTTCTCCCTCTCCCTCTCCCCCTGCTTGTGTTGCCTCTCTTGCGGTGTGTCTCTCTATCAAATAACAAATAAAATCTTTTTTAAAAAATTAATTTAAACAAAAAAGAACTCCCTGAGCACAGAAACTTGTCTCTGCCATGTTCTGGCACCCAGAGTCTGGACACACACACACATACATACACACACACTTTTTTTTTTTTTTTAAAGCAGCTTTTTCCATTTTTGGAAAGTTCTAATGATTACAAAGTCTTTCTTTATGTGTAGCGGGATACTGATCACCCTCTTTCTTCTAATTAAGAGTTCTAGAGCCATATTTTTCACATGAAATTAATACGTGAAAATACAGACCCATGCTCCTTAACCATTTCCGCTAAGGCACAGTTTAACTTGGGACCATACTGACGTGTCATTCTTCTGAAAGGTAGCATGCACAGCTGCTAGGCATAAGGGTGGGGAAGTCTGCCAGACTGTGGTCAAATCCTAATTACAGCTGTATGGTCTGGGGCAAATGCTTAATCTTATAAGGCCCTTGTTTCCCCATTTGTGAAATGAGGATAGTAATAGCTATCACACAGGACTGCTGAAAGAACGAACAAGAAAATGTTTACCAAAGGCTCTTGCTCAGTGTTACTATCATTGAATATCTGCCAGTTTTTTAAGGATCATGCTAAAGAATGGTACACCAAACCATAGACTGAGCTCCAGATGTGGCCACCTAGGGAAGAGTTCTTTAATTTTTTGTTTTTGTTGGTTTGTTTGTTTTTAGCAGTTATACTTAAAATAAAAAAGACCACTCTGCCACCCCACCTGTTTTCATAGGATTTTCCATCAACCCATTATCCAAAAGCTCATACCTATTCAATCTAGTCCTAGGCCTAACTGGAGGATTCAATAATGTTCTTGGTTTGGGGTTGGTTTGGGGTAATTATTCCAAAATAACAAGATCATTTTGAATCCTGACTCTGTTCTCTAATTCATTAAATACTGCTCCCAGATTTCTAGATGTAGAAATTTAATAAAAATGCTTTCTTAAGGGGGCACCTGGGTGGCTCAGTCAGTTAAGCATCTGCCTTTGGCTCAGGTTGTGATCTTGAGGGTCCTGGGATCGAGCCTCTGCATTGGGCTTCCTGCTCAGCAGGGACTCTGCTTGTCCCTCTGCTCCTCCCCCACCCCCCCCACCACCCCACCCCCACTGCTAGTGCATGCTCTTTCTCTTGCTGTCTCTATCAAATAAATAAATAAGATCTTTTCAAAAAATGCATTCTTAAGTCCCTAATAAAAACACCATGCAGGACAGGATCAAAGGCCCTGAATCAGTTCTTGCTGACATGGGCGATTTAACCCATGTAACCCAGCAAACTGTATTAGAATCTTGTCACATTTTTCATGATTTCCATAATGACATCAATAGACTCTGTAAATGTCTTGCTAAAATCCAGATGGAGAGTGTAACTATTACATCTCCCTAATTTACATATCTGATAATGTTATCATAAAATAAAATATAGATAATTTGACATGAAATATTCTTGAAAATGCAAACTCATTCCAGGTGTCAACAAAACAACTATTTAATACACTATTCTGGGATTTTTCTTTTCTTGTGAACAAACTCCTACTTCCTGGTATGAGGTTCTGGAATCTGCCCTTCTCTTATTTATGAAATTTATGGTGTTTTCCAGCCTCTTGACACCCTTTTTCACCACAACTTCTCGAGAATATTTAAAATTAAAATCTGTATAACTTTATGCTCAAAGATAGAAAATTGCTGGTGGATCCATGATACCATCCACAAATCATTTTTCTACTATGGAACGTAACTCTCTGGGCCCAGAGATTTGGCAGGGAGGTGGGGGGATTTCTTTGTTTGTTTGTTTGTTTGCTTAAAGTAGGCTCTATGCCCAACCTGGGGCTTAAACGCACTACCCCAAGATCAAGAGTGGCATGCTCTACCAACTGAGCCAGCCCAGGACCCCTTGGGAGGCATTTTTAAAAAGCTTATTTATCATCTTATTCTAATTCCAATTTCTTCTTAACATTGTTCTTTGCCTTTAATCTTGCTATGCTTTTCACTTGCTATGCTAATCCCTTTAAACTTTGAAGTGGCCAGAGTTTTGACCTCACTGATTTGTTAGCTTACAAAAGAAAAATGGAAAACAAACAAATAAAAATCAGTTCTGGCCCATGTTCCTTCTTGTCATATCTCTCCATTAATTTTAAACTTGAGAACTTAAAATTTATTCATCAGGTATTTGATGTATACCTTTTTGAAACTTTTGAATTATAGGAATTTAAATAAATAATAGCATGTTAATATCTAGTGATATTTCAAAATATATTAACCATGAATGACTATAGGCAACTTAATTACTCTCTCTGTCTCTTGTTTCTGCATCCATAAAAATGGAATAAAAACCTTCATGCAGGGGCGCCTGGGTGGCTCAGTGGGTTAAAGTCTCTGCCTTCGGCTCGGGTCATGATCCCAGGGTCCTGGGATTGAGCCCTGCATCGGGCTCTCTGCTCAGCGGGGAGCCTGCTTCCCCCTCTCTCTCTGCCTACTTGTGATCTCTGTCTGTCAAATAAATAAAATCTTAAAAAAAAAAACCAAAAAAAAAAAAAAACCTTCATGCACTGTTGGTAGAAATGTTAATTAGTTCATCCATTATGGAAAACAGTATAAATGTTCTTCAAAAAATTAAGAGTAAGAATACCATACAATCCAGGAATCCCACTTCTGGGTACTTACCTGAAGAAAACAAAAACACTAATGCAAAAAGATAGATGTACCCCTGTGCTTATTGCAGAATTACTTACAATAGCCAAGATGTGGAAGCAATCCAAGTGTTCATCAATAGATGAATAAATAAAGAAGATGTGATATACAAAAGTAGACACCTAGATCAATATCACAGAATAAAAAGCCCAGAAATAAACCTGATTGTATGGTCAATTAATTTACAACAAAGGAGGCAAGAATACCCAATGGGAAAAAGTCTCTTCAACAAATGGTGTTGGGAAAACTGATCAGCTACATGCAGAAGAATGAAACTGGACTACTTGCTTATACTATATCCAAAAATAAATTCAAAATGGATTGAAGACTTAAATGTGAGACCTGAAACCATAAAATTCCTAGAAGAAAAAATAAATAAATAAAATATATAAAAATAAAATTCCTAGAAGAAAACACAGGCAGTAATCTCTTTGACATCAGTCACAGAAACATTTTTCTAGATATGCCTCCTTTGGCAAGGGAAACAAAAGCAAAAACAAACTATTGGGACTACATCAAAATAAAAAGCTTTTGCACAGCAAAGGAAACCATCAACAAAACAAAAAGGCAACCTACCAAATGGGAGAATATATTTGCAAATGATATATCAGATAAGGGGTGAATATACAAAATAATAAAGAAGATATACAACTCAACACCAAAAAATCATCATCATCATCATCATCATCCAACTAAAAATGGGCAGAAGACCTGAACAGACATTACTCCAAAGAAGACATCCAGATGGCCAACAGACACATGAAAAGATGCTCCACATCACTCATCATCAGAGAAATGCAAATCAAAACCACAGTGAGAGGGGTGCCTGGGTGGCTCAGTGGGTTGAGCCTCTGTCTTCCGCTTAGGTCATGATCTCAGGGTGCTGGGATTGAGCCCCACATCTGGCTCTCTGCTCAGCAGGGAGCCTGCTTCCACCTCTCTCTCTCTGCCTGCCTCTCTGCCTACTTGTGATCTCTGTCTGTCAAATAAATGAATAAAATCTTAAAAAAAAAAAAAAAGTGAGATATCATCTCCCACCTGTCAGAATGGTTAAAATAAGAAACACAAGAAATAAGAATTGTTGGCAAAGATGCAGAGAGAAAGGAACCCTCATGCACTGTTGGTGGGAATGCAAGCTGGTACAGCCACTATGGAAAACAGTATGGAGATTCCCCCCAGAATTGAAAATAGAATTACCATATGATGCAATAATACCACTACTGGGTATTTACCCAAAGAAAATGAAAATACTAATTAGAAAAGATATATGCACCCCTATGTTTACTGCAGCATTATTTACAATAGCCAAGACATGGAAGCAGGCCAAATATCCATTCAAAGATGAATGGATAAAGAAGACGTATTGGGGGGGTAGAGATATACAGATATACACTGATATATAGACAGCCATAAAAAAGAACAAAATCTTGCCATTTGCCTCAAAATGGATGAATCTAGAGGGTATTACGCTAAGTGAAATAAGTCAGTCAGAGAAAAACAAATACCAAATAATTTCACTTATATGTAGAATCTAAAAAACAAAAAAATGAAAAAAAAAAAAAAACAGAAACAGAGTCATAAATACAGAGAAGAAATTAATGATTGTGAAAGGGGTGTGGGGGCTGCCCCTGGGTGGTTGGTTAAGCATCTGCCTTCAGCTCAGTTGTGATCTCACAGTCCTGCGACCAAGCCCCGCTTTGGGCTCCTTGCTCGGTGGGGAACCTGCTTCTCCCTCTCCCTCTACCTGTTACTCTGCCTGCTTGTGCGCTCTCTTTCTCTTTCTCTGTCAAATAAATAAATAACATTTCTTTAAAAAAAAAAAAAGAAAGAAAGAATGGGGAGTGGGATGGGGTGGCAGACTAAATAGGTGAAGGGTATTAAAGGGTATGAACTTTCAATTATATAATAAATCAGAGATGAAAAGTACAGCATAGGGAATACAGTCAGTAATACTGTCATAGCATTGTATGGTGACAGATGTTGACACTTATCATGGAGAGCATTTTGTAATGTGCACAAACGTCAAGTCACCATGTTGTAACCTGAAACTAATACATTGTATATCAACTACACTTCAGTTAAAAATTAAAAGGAATCACAGTACCAACTTCATAAGGTTACTATGAGGATTAAGTATCTGATAAGAACAGATACTACACTTGATCTTAGCCAAAAGGCCTGGAAGCGATAGGTTACTATGAGGATTAAATAAATTTGTGAATGTGAAGTTCTCACAATAGTATATGATACCCAGCATATATTATATGTTGTTTTATTAATTGCAGGCCCAAGGTACCTGTGTGTTCAGACTTTACTGAAGATGTGAGGACAGGAAGGGATTTACATCACAGAAACACAACACAAACTGAATATGATCATCATTTCTTCCCCAAAGCCTCCTTGCTTATTTAATTTTCAGACTCCCCTTTTCTTTGACCTCTGGGAAACTGAGTTCCCCCTCACCTTATTAAACAAAACAATGGACCTCTTCACCCCCTTCTCAACCCCAGCTTTTCTCTTCAGACTGTGCTCAGCTAACCTGCAAGCATTTTCCCCAGAGTCAACCCCTCAGTGCCACTTAGAAATCTTTTTCTTTCTCCTTCTTCCATAGTCCCTGGGAGGATCAGGGACAAAGAGAGAGATTTCTTTCCATATCAAAGTGCATTTCATCACCTCCCTTAGCAGGAAGAAGCAGCAACGATCAATTCTTATCTTAAATAGCAATTTTAATTGCTGAAACTTAGAAATAAACATTTCAAACACATATTTTAAACACATTTAAAAATACACAGTTTATGGGGCACCTGGGTGGCTCAGTGGGTTAAAGCCTCTGCCTGCAGCTCAGGTCATGATCCCAGGGTCCTGGGATGGAGCCCCACATCGGGCTCTCTGCTCCGCAGGGAGCCTGCTTCCTCCTCTCTCTGCCTGCCTCTCTGCCTACTTGTGATCTCTGTCTGTCAAATAAATAAATAACAATATTTTTTAAACATACACAGTTTTAACATATTTAAATATGCTTTTATTATCTTCCTTAATATTTAATTTCATCAGGGTGTTGCCCCAGTCTTGATGTTTTATGACTGAGGTCTATGAAAAGTAAGATTTGAATGCTAAGCAGGGCTTCATAATTCTAAGAAAGAAATCAGGAAGGATGTAGTTGGGTTATTCAGGCACAAATATAGCACTGATTCTGCCCAGCAGGGAAAGGAAGTAAAGTAAAACTTGAAGGGAGCTGCTTTCTCAACCTCGGGGAACACCCGACAACGTCATTTCCTCCTCTGCTCTCTGAGTTACTGACTGCTACTGTTTCTCCTCCCAAGCAAGGATCTGGCCAGATCTGCAGAAGCTTCAGGGGTGAGGGGAGTGGAGGGGGTTGGTGCACCTGGCTGGCTCAGTCAATAGAGCACGTGACTCTTGATCTCAGGGTTGTGAGATCAAGTGCCACACTGGGGGTAGAGACTACCTTAAAACATAATTTTAAAAATAAAGACAGACAGTTGGGGGCTCAAGTGCTTAAAGAAAAATTAAAAGAGAAGACTATATTCATACCCCAAGCCACAAAGCATGTCATACCAGTTATGCCTGATTATGCAACCAAGTGTCGCAAGACTTCATTAGCCCAAGACTACAGAATCAGGTCACTTTTCTTCCATCAACATATTTCAGTGACCTCAAGTTGTCTTCTCTGGAATATGAGAAGCTGATTCTCAGTATAAGCCTCATTGGATTCCCCCTTTCCTTTCCTTTTTTTTTTTTTTCGGCGGGAGGAAAGAAAGCCAACACGATGCTGGCATTTACAGGATTTCTCCCCAAGTACATTTGCCACCCCTGGTACTTCTCCACAGCTCTGAGGCCACCTATGCCATCTGGGGACTGGCTCCTCCCCAGTACCATTGTTGCTCTCCCCCAGCTGTGTCTCCCCAACTTGGAAACAGGCTCCATCCTTTCCATCCCAAAGCACAGCTAGGACCAGCAAGTGGATGTTGAAAAAAGCCTGCCAGATGCCTTGAAGATGGCAAAAGGAAGGACACTGAAATGGGGGAAACTTAAACTGGAGGAGATATATCACTGCTCCTTGAATTTGTTAGTCCATACCCTCCCTATGGGACCCTCTACTGGAGCTCAATGGGCCACATGCAATCACACAGTTCCCCGTGCTTACAAGGGCCCCATACTTAATGTTCTGGTGCTGCCATCCTGAAATTCTTAATTTTTGAACAAGAAGCTCTCCATTTTCACTTTGCATCCTGCCCAGCAAATTATGTAGCTACTCACACCCTCTTTTTTTATTGAGATACAATCAACATATAATATTATATTAGTTTCAGGTGTACAACATAACAATTTGATATTTGTATGTATTGCAAAATGATCATTACAGTAAGTCCAATTAACATCTGTCACCATACTTTGTCACAAACACACCCTCCATTAAATACCATTCTTCTCTGGGACACCTGGGTAGCTCAGTCATTAAGCATTTGCTTTCGGCTCAGGTCATGATCCCAGGGTCCTGGGATGGAGCCCCGCATCGGTCTCCCTGCTGGGCAGGAAGCCTCTTCTCCCTCTCCCACTCCCCCTGCTTGTGTTCCCTCTCTTGCTATCTCTCTCTCTGTCAAATAAATAAACAAAATATTTAAAAATAAATAAATAAATATCTTCTTAAACTCTGGCCTGCCTGTGTCTGCATCCAAAGTACCTATGATTATGCCCCTTCTTGGAGTTCTGGTTCAATTCCAGGCACAAAATTGCTCCAGAGATGCAACTCTCCTTACAATGAACACAATCAAGTAGGTTAGTTATGACAGTTGAAACCGTCTTCCAAGTATCATAATCACAAGGCAGTGTAAAGGTGCTTTGATTATTTTTTACATTTTTAAAAAGATTTTACTTATTTATTTGACAGAAACACAGCGAGAGAGGGAACACAAGCAGGGGGAGTGGGAGACAGAGAAGTAGGCTACCGGCTGAGCAGGGAGACCAATGCAGGACTCCCTCCCAGGGGACCATAACCTGAGCTGAAAGCAGACGCTTAAGGACTGAGTCCCCCAGGTGCCCTGGTGCTTTGATTAAAAAAAAAAGGGGGGGGGACAAAAAAAAAGAAAAAGAAAAAATAATTGAAGTGTAGTTGACATATAATATTATATCAATTTCATGTGTGCGACGTAGTAATTCATCATTTACATACATTAGGAACTGATCATCACACTAAATCAAGCTACCATCTGTCATCATACAAAGTTATTAGATATTATTAACTGTATTCACTGTGCTGTATATCGTATTTCCAGGTCTCATTTATTTTATAACTGTAAGTAAGGGTGCTTTGATTTTATTTTATTTTTTTCAAAGATTTAATTTATTTGTTTTGGAGACAGAGAGCATAGGCAGGGGGAGGGGCAGCGGGAGAGAATCCCAAGCCCCGATGTGGGGCTCAATCTCGTGACCCAGAGATCATGACCTGAGCAAAACCCATGACTCAGACAGTTAACCAACTGAGTTACCCAGGTACCCCAAAGATGCTTTGATTTGATTTTTTTTAATATTTTATTTATTTATTTATTTATTTGACAGAGAGAGAGAGAGAGAGAGAGAGAGAGCGAGAGGGACTAGAGAGGGTGAAGCAGACTCCCCGCAGAGCAGAGAGCCTGATGCAGGACTCAATCCCAGGACCCTGGGATCATGACCTAAGCCGAAGGCAGACGCTTAACAACTGAGCCACCCAAGCACCCCAACTTCGATTTTAATACAAATATACAACAGGCATATATCTGTGGCTATATACATAAAATTATCTAAATGTGGTTATCTAAAGATCCAGATATTTGGTCCCATGTGGACCAAAGGGCAAGCAAACAACCAAATTTCTATCTAAAAATATCTGTTTTGGTTAAGGGGCTTGGCATCACATAGATAGCCTTATTCTATACATGAAGATGGTTTGGGGAGAGGCTAGAGTATTTCATCATGACACCAGGACATTCTGAAAAATTGAACCACAGCTCTTATCTCCTCCCCACCTGCCCTTCCTTCTCCACCCCCTACTCTTCCTCTCCCCAGTCTCCCATCCACTCTTCCCTTCCCTTCCTCGACTCCATCTGAGTCTTTTTAGGGCAGTTTAAGTAATTTTCCAGACCTGAGTCTAAAGGTATCTCCCCAGCAGGAGTCCTACACTCTACAGAAGTCCCAGGGTGGGGGGTGACGGGGTGACAGCCGGCCAGAGGCCGGCCTCTGACAGAGCCAAGAAGGGGCAAAAGCGAGAACCAGGAGGAAATGGGTCACTGCCCCGCGGTTGGCAGGAGCAACTGCTGTGCCTGAGCTTTGATTCTGGGAACAAATCTTTGCTCTCTCCATCAGTGACCCACATGAACCATAATTCCCAACAGCAATAAAGTGGGGCAATAAAGAAGGGCTGACTCCACAACTGTGGGGTAAGAGTTCCCTGGCAAGGGAATAAAGACGGAAAGACATAGTGCTTTTCTGGAAACAAAGGAAACCAAGGGATTCAGAAACTGAGATTTTAAAAAAGGTCTGGGCCTTGACTAACAGCCCCTACATGCCTCCACAGCAAAAAATTCCATCTTGTTTCATATTCTTCTGATTCTAAACACCCCTTCTTTTCAAGGTGAGGTAGGGGTGAGGAAGAGGGGGGAAAGCAGCTGCAGAGCCAAATCAAGCTGGGAGCTTGGAATCATGGAAGCCACTGGAGAGCTTGGCAGAACCCCACTGTTTGTTGGATGGATCCTGGAAACACCCACTGAATTGGCTACTTCTTCCTTCCCTGCAAACAATATCGTAACGAGATTCTTCTAGCCTGAAGTGGTGACTTTGTGACCTCTTGGCCTTAGTCATGTCCTCTCTCCCACCCCAGCCCCAGAGACTCTTCCCTTTTCCTTGGCACTTCCAGAGTCCCGGAGTGTCATTTATCGGTAGGCAGCAGAGGGCGATCTGGCCCTAGAGAATGACCGGGTCAACGCTTGCCATGTGCCTGGATTGCTAATGACTCGCAGCTCCATCAACATAAAGCTAACTCTTGACAAAGGAACATTGTCACCAAGCACTTTCCTTTTCATTCTTGAAAGCTCCACTGCCTTAGCTAACTCCGTGCCCCTCCCTCCTGCCTTCTTTCTCGCTCTCTTTCCTCTCCCAACCTCTTGGAAGCAGCAGGAAATGAACAAGGTCAACGGTGGAGAAAAACAAATCCCAGGGCCTTGCTGAGGGCAGCCACAGGGAAACGACCAAGTGTCATCAGCAGCCTCAGGAGCTGCAGGCAGCCCTGTGTGCGTGTGCGTGTGCGTGTGCGCGTGCGTGTGTGTCTACTTGTACATAAAAATGACCTTGAGCGATTATTAAAACACAGTTTCCTGGGCTTCACCCAGGAGTTCTGATTTAGTAGGTCTGGAGAAGGGCCCAAGAATTTGCATTCTTAACACTCCCAAGATAGTTTAAAGCTGTCAGGGGTGGCTACGTTTTCAGTAGCACTGTTGTACACCAAATGCAGTGAATGCTGTTTGGTTTGCTTGGATAAAATCCTGTTAAAATAAATTCCCCCTAGGTTTAAGCGGCTGAATCCCGGGGTCCTGCACTGGAGCCCCACACTGGACTCCCTGCTCAGCAGAGAGCCTGCTTTTCCCTCTTCCTCTGCCTGCTGCTCTCCCCTGCTTGTACTCTCTCTCTCTGTCAAATAAATAAAATCTTAAAAAAAAAAAAAAAAAAAGATGAATTCTGCTTAGAAGTCCAGATCCTTCTAAGTCTGGGCCAGAAGATCTCATAGATCAGCCTACTGTTATTCCTTCCCCTTAGACAAGAGCAGAGAATGTATCAACCAGCGCATTGTTTGGAGGGGGCTGAGTTCAGATAATAAGCTGGTTCTCCATTGACTGTTTCTTTCATCCCAACTGGCAGGAGAAACGCAGAAGGCCCTCCTTCACCCCTGGTCAGGAGATGGAGAACCCGGCTGTGTCTAACAGCTTGTGTCCAAAGACCTCTGTCCCCTTGTCAGAATCCTCCAGACTCCAGAGCTTCTAGATCACAGGGCCCCACGGGATGAGCTAGTTGTCCTCAAGAGAGGTGGGCACCCGAAGGCATGTCCGGTCATTGAAAGAGAGCCACTTAACTTCTGTGTGTGCACCAGAACATGACAAGACAGAGAAAAGTATCAATGAACACTTCCTGTCCTCTACTCATCCCCATTTATGACATAGGCCCAAATCAATGAGGTGCTTTTACTGTTCTTTTCCCCCTCTTAGTTTGTCCAAATGGGGGATGGGTGAGCCTGGTGGCAGGTATTAAGGAGGGCACATATTGCGTGGAGCACTGGGTGTGGTGCATAAACAATGAATCTTGGAACACTGAAAAACTAAAATAAAATTTTTTTTAAATGGGCAGAGGATCTGAATTTTTCCAAGGAAAACATACAAATGGTGATCAGGTCAAGGAAAATATGCTCAACATCATTGATCATAATAGAATTGCAAATGAAAACCACAATGAGGGGCACCTGGGTGGCTCAGGGGGTTAAGCCTCTGCCTTTGGCTCAGGTCATGATCCCAGGGTCCTGGGATTGAGTCCTGAATCGGGCTCTCTGCTCAGTGGGGAGCCTGCTTCCCCCTCTCTCTCTGCCTGCCTCTCTGCCTACTTGTGATCTCTGTCTGTCAAATAAATAAATAAAATCTTAAAAAAAAAAAACAAAACCCACAATGAGATCTTTGCTCCTGCTAGAATAGCTATTACCAAAAAGACAAGACACAAGTGTTGGTAAAAGTGTAGAGAAAAAGGAACACTTGTGCACTGTTGGTGGAAATGTAAATTGGTGTAGTCACTATGCAAAACTGTATAAGGGTCCTCAAAATACTAAAAATAAAACTACCATGTGAGCCAGCAATTCCACCTCTGGGTATTTATGCAAAGAAAATGAAAATAAGGTTGCCTGCGTGGTTCAGTCAAACACCTGCCTTTAGGTTCAGTCATGATCCCAGAGTACTTGGATCCAGCCCCACATCGGGCTCTCTACTCAGTGGGGAGCCTGATTCTCCCTCTCCCTCCAACTATTTATGATCTCTCTCTGTCAAATAAATAAATAAAATATTTTTTAAAAAAGAAATAAAATGAAAATAAACTCAGAAAGGTATGTTCACACGGCATTGTTTATAATAGCCAAGACACGGAAACAACCTAAGTGTTGATGATTGAATGGATAAAGAAGATGTGATATATATATACACAACGGATATAATTCAGTCATAAAAATAAATCTCACCAAAAAAAACAAACAAAAAAACTCACCATTTGCAACAATATGGATGGACCTCAAGAGCATTATGCTAAGTAAAATAAGTCAAACTAAGAAAGACAAATACCATATAATATCTCTTATGTGTGGAATTAAAAAAAAAAGTTCCTACTTACAAAGAACTGACTGATGGTTGCCAGGGGTGGTAGATGGGAGAAATGGGGCTCAAAATGTAAAAAGAAAAAATAATCAATATCTCATTAGTTTTTTATATTGATTACATGCTGAAATAACATTTTGGATACACTACGTTAAATAAAGTATATTAACATTAAAAAAAATGAACCCATGTTTACTAATCAAAAAATTTGTAATGAATCTGGTTTTTTTTGAAAGTTTTTTTTTTTTTTTTTTTTAATTATTTGAGTGAGAAAGCAAACAAGAGAGCACAAGCAGGGAGAGGGGGAAGAGGGAGAAGCAGGCTCCCCGCTAAGCAGGGAGCCTGCTGCAAAATTTGATCCCAAGGCCCTGAGATCATGACCTGAGCCAAAGACTGATGTTTCACCAACTGAGCCCCTCAGGCACCCCACAAATCTATTGCTTTGATAAATATTACTAATCATGATATTTTTAAGCAATTAGAACCTCTGTCACTGGAAAGATTTTTTTCAATGAGTTTCAATGTGTGCATTTTTGTTGCAGAAAATTATGTATAACAGAGGTCCAATAAAATGCTTTCAGTCACTAAATTATTTTAAGATTACATGGAAGAGGGCGCCTGGGTGGCTCAGTTGGTTAAAGCCTCTGCCCTCAGCTCAGGTCATGGTCCCAGGGTCCTGGGATCGAGGCCCACATCGGGCTCTCTGCTCAGCAGGGAGCCTGCTTCCTCCTATCT
>NW_019154093.1:76691887-76749380 GCF_002288905.1 Enhydra lutris kenyoni | reverse complement strand
TGGGCGCCTGGGTGGCTCAGTTGGTTAAAGCCTCTGCCCTCAGCTCAGGTCATGGTCCCAGGGTCCTGGGATCGAGGCCCACATCGGGCTCTCTGCTCAGCAGGGAGCCTGCTTCCTCCTCTCTCTCTGACTGCCTCTCTGCCTACTTGTGATCTCTCTCTCTGTCAAATAAATAAATAAAATCTTTAAAAAAAAAAAGATTACATGGAAGAGGAATCGAAATATGATTTCAAAGAAAAAAAGAAACAATATGACCCTTCCAATTTAGGGAGTTCCATCCTGAATTAGCTAAATCCATGAGGATAATATCAAGTAACTGATACCAATATGAATCCTTCAGATGCATTTTATTTATTTATTTTTTTAAAGATTTTATTTATTTATTTGACAGAGAGATCACAAGCAGGCAGAGAGGCAGGCAGAGAGAGAGGAGGAAGCAGGCTTCCTGCTGAGCAGAGAGCCCGATGCGGGGCTGGATCCCAGGACTCTGAGATCATGACCTGAGCCGAAGGCAGCGGCTTAACCCACTGAGCCACCCAGGCGCCCCTTTCAGATGCATTTTAAAGAGTGATTTACAAAAGGCCAATCACTGTGTTTTACAACTTTTATAACTCCTGAAGCTGATGAGCAAAAAATGTTGGGTCCCAGCTTTTAATGTACTCTTAAGAGGGCACACGGCTTTTCAAAACTCTTCTAAAAGACACGGGAGCAAACAATGTTTGAGGACTACAATGGCAGCCAATGTCATTTCCGCAGGGGGCCCTCACAGGGCTGTGACTCAGCATCACTTCGAGGCTCCTTCAGGCAGGGTCAGACCAGTCTTCCCCTCCAGCAACTTCCACCGCAGTTCCCAGCAACCAACACCAGTTACTCACCTCCGAGTCATATCGCCTCTGGCTGTTGCAGACTCAGTCACGTACACCAATACCTGGGGAGCCTAAGGCAAAGTACTTAACCCCTCTGTGCCTCCATTCTCTTAGTTACAGAAAGGCAGTTAAGAGTTACTGCTTCTTCTATTTCTACTTCTTTATCTACTATACACCACTACCTTGAATTTATGTACGTTACCTTAAGAAATGTTTGGCAATGGAAGCCATTGTTATTTATCTGAATACTCCACAGAAAAGGAAGAATGAGAAACTGAGAGGTCAAACCAGATATCAAAGGTCATTTGATAGGTCATTTGCCAAGGTCCTGGACCCTGGAATGCTAGCATTTAGCCTCCTGAACTCTGCTTTCTGGCGGCGACTCAGAGCTTGTCGAAGAATCTAGAGGCATGGTGCGTAACATCTTTCCCAACACGGGCCTCGAGAACAGTCCATGCTTTGACAGGTTTGTGTTAACCACCATCCAAGAGCATGTGCGGCCAGAGTAGGGGGCCTGCGCTTGTCCCTGAAGGTCTTTTGTCTCCTGGTCCTCAGGCCGGATTCCCCCAATAACAGAAGTGTACATACCCGCTAATATCTCCTACCACTTCTCATTTGCTCATTAAATCATAAAAATCTTAGATTTTAAGAATCTGATAACTGGAAGGGACTGAAGAAATCGGACTGTTCCGGCTCTGAGGCCCAAAACTTTCCCATCAGTCACTCTGCAGCAGAGTTTCAGAGAAGTATTTCCATCTCTCTCCCCCATTCTGCTGACCTTGCCGCCTTGAAGCACAGACAGGTGATTGGAGTCAGTGGGTAATGGGGCCCTGATGACTCTAGGGAGTGAGTCTCCAATGTTTAAAGCTCAGGATCCCGGTGCCGGGGTGGTTCAGTCAGTTAAGTGTCTCCCTTCGGCTCAGGTCATGACCCCAGGTTCCTCGGATAGAGCCCCGAATTGGGTTCCCCGCTCTGCGGTGAACCTTTCTTCTCCCTCTCCCACTCCCTCTGCTTGTGCTCCTTCTCTGGCTCTCTCTCTCTGTCAAACAAACAAAAAAATCATTAAAAAAAAAATAAAGCTCAGGATTCCCTTTGGCTTAAACTAATAATCATAAAGTCTTACGCCTTCTTCTCATGTAAATTGAAACAATGTTTGAGATGAAAATATATGTTCTTAATTCTTTTTTTTTTTAAGATTTTTATTATTTATTTGACAGAGATCACAAGTAGGCAGAGAGGCAGGCAGAGAGAGAGAAAGGGAAAAAGGCTCCCTGCTGAGCAGAGAGCCCGTTGCGGGGCTCGATCCCAGGACCCTGAGATCATGACCTGAGCCAAAGGCAGAGGCTTAACCCACTGAGCCACTCAGGCGCCCCACACAACTCATTTTAAACACAGACTCATTTTACAGATAAACAAATTAAAATGTAAGGCAAGGCCCCAGCTCACCACCAGCAGCAAAATCAGGGTTAGAGTTCTCAACTTCTCCTTCATGGAGCAAGATTCCACTCGAAGCAAAACCTTGGATTAGAACAGGATAATTTAAAAAATATGCTATTTTGGCACATCAACACGTTGCTTGTTTTTGGTGGACTCTTTGCCAATCTCAATTATTTGATGCCAGAGCAATAACACCTAGCAAATGGAGAAACTTGGGTGAATTAGGAACCCAAAATGCATTTTTTTTTTTAAATGCGCGAGGACCTCTACTGCTATTCCCTGCTGGTAACTGAAGTACACTGGTCCTCTTATCAGGCAGAGCTGGGGGGAGAAGTGGGGTAGGGGGAGTGAGGAGATGTATGGATGGGATTTCCTTGACCTTCCTTTCTCCATTTCTCCATCCCTCCCTCCCTCTCTCCCTTCCTCCCATGCACAAACTGATATTATTAAATACCTATTATATACCAGATCTGTGCTTTCCTTTTTTTTTTAAAGATTTTATTTATTTATTTATTTATTTATTAAAAAGATTTTACTCATTTATTTGACAGACAGAGATCACAATTAGGCAGAGAGGCAGGCAGAGAGAGAGTCGGGGGAGGGAAGCCCCAATGCAGGGCTCCATCCCAGGACCCTGGGATCATGACCTGAGCCAAAGGCAGAGGCTTTAACCCACTGAGCCACCCAGGCGCTCCATTATGCTACTTTCTATAGATGGGGTAAAAAAAATAATAAAATCTCCTAAGAAACACTGGCAAAGCAATCAACTTGTAAGCGGTCCATTACAACGCTACACAGAAGTTAAAGCTTTATGAGAAGGAAGTTTAAGCCTGTATTTAACCCAGACCGATGATGAAAGAAGTGATAAGAAAGGCTTCCCTGAGGAGGGGATGGCTGAGCTGACTCCCACCAGGTCAAGAAGAGGGGAAGGAGGTCTCAGGCAGAGACCCTGCTGGAAACAGGGGATGGCCTTGCTGTTTCATAACATTCATGTGTAGAGCCCCTGATTTTAGGGAAAGCTGCTAAGTAAGTATACAGTGATTTTCAACTCTTGTCTCTGAATACACTGAACTGGAGAGAGACAGGTATCCATCAACCCCTACCTGCCCAAACCAGTTTCCAAAGGGACAGACCTCATGGGGAGCAGGGAAGAGAGCCAGCCCACACCTACCTTGCTCATTCTTTGCATTTTGAAAATGGGGTTACAATGGTGGTACATTGTTTTAAGTTACATTTTCTGAAATTATTTGAACTCAGAAATCCACCAAGAATATCCACTGACTGTGTGAATGTTGTCACTATTTCAGGATGCTTATTAATAAAAAGGGTGGGGGGCTGGGTGGCTCAGTGGGTTAAGCCTCTGCCTTAGGCTCAGGTCATGATCTCAGGGTCCTGGGATCGAGCCCCCCTTCAGTCCCCCCCCCAATCAGGTTCTCTGCTCAGCAGGGAGCCTGCTTCCCCCTCTCCCTCTGCCTGCCTCTCTGCCTACTAGTGATCACTCTCTGTCAAATAAATAAATAAAATCTTAAAAAAAAAAAAAAAAACAATCCCACCCCCCCCCCCCCCCCATGGCCTGGCTTAAGAGGCCCACAGAGTAGTACAAGGGAGATAACCTCCTCCCCCCCCCCCCCCCCCCTTCCTCCCTACATTCCCTGGAGAGATTGGAGAGATAGGGCCATTTGTTTGGATAGGACCCTGCCACAAGAGCTCAGCTTCTGGTCTCAGGCAACAAAAACGAAACAGGAAAGTCAGGAAGAAGCTAGGGAGCTAAAACTAGACCCTCGAAATATCAAGCCTCCAACCCTGCAGATCTTGGAAGGAGCACTCGACATACAGGAATAAACAAAAATTATGTCTCAAGATCTAACTTGAAACAATGCCACTTAGTACGTCCTCAGTGATCTTCATGTAGAAAGTAATTGTTTCTCAGGCTACAACCGATCCAGATGGTGTTAGAGAGCTACATGAAAAATTTTGACAATTTGGCGGCTTCCTCAGCATTCCGTCTTCCTGAGGATGAGCAAATTCATGAAGGTCTTGCTCTTCTGTTTGGCTGGCCGTTCGTCTACTAAAAATATCTGAGGTTTTTCTAGTTTATTTCAACCACAACTTCTTAGTGATAATAGACTTGAAATTCATAAGAAAGTCTGAATTATGCAAGTTGTCTGATTCTGAAACCTCTTAAATCAGTACAAAATGTTAGTTCTCAAGATTTTTACAATGGCCTTTATTCAATGCCTATTAACACCAGGATTTCTTTTATCTTATTTATTTATTTAAAGATTTTATTTATTTGAGAGAAAGAGTAAGTGAGAGAGCACAAGTGGGGAAGGAGAAGCAGACTCCCCGATGAGCAGGGATCCTGACATGGGGCTCGATCCCAGGACTCCAGGATCATGACCTGAGCTGAAGGAAGCCGCTTATCCAGCTGAGCCACCCAGGTACCCCTACCAGGATTTTTAAAAAAGATTTTTTTTATTCATTTGACAGAGACAGAGCACATGAGCACAAGCAGGGGGAGGGGCAAAGGGAGAGGGGGAGGCAGACTCCCCACTGAGCAGGGAGGCCCCAATACCAGGATTTTTTGAAAACACATTCTGTCTCATATATAACAATCCTAAAAAGTCATTATTTTATTCCATTAGTTTCAGAAATTAGGCAAAGTAGTGAGAAAAAGCAATAATTAAAGTCCAAATGCGGGGTGCCTGGGTGGCTCAGTGGGCTAAATGTTTGCTTTTGCCTCAGGTCATGATCCCAGGGTCCTGGAATTGAGTTCTAGAGCGGGCTCCCTCCTCAGTGGGAAGCCTGTTTCTCCCTCTCCCTCTGCCTGCCTGTCCCCCTGCCTGTACTCTCTCTCTGCCAAATAAAAAAATAAAAATCTTACTAACAATAATAATAATAATAAAGTCCAAATGTACCTCTCTTCAGAATCCATGATCTTTCCATGGATGCCTTCCCAACTGAACCAAAGCTGGCTCTAATTTAGTTAATTAGCTAAAAGCTACAAGCGTCCTCAAGGCAGAATAACCAGAAGGACTCTCTGACCCTCTCTCACCATCCCTTCTTCTCTCCCCTCATTCCTCAGGTGCTCTGCTCTGCTCTCTTCCCTTACCATTAAACAGAGCTCTCTAAAATGCATTCTACCATAGAAGGTCAGAGCAGGGTTTTCCAACAGGGGTCCAAGTGTTTTACTCCCCCACCTCCATTACCCTGAAGGCTCCAAAGGGGTCTGAGAGCTGTTCTCTCCATTTCAAAGGAGTCTACTAGAAATTGTCAAGTCTTTTTAAGTTACTCAGGTTCCTTTGTTTTAATCTGGTTCCCATTAACTCAGTTTAATAGGCCTGATTGGTTTTTTTGGAAATTGAATTAATCAATAAATGATATTTATCTGGCAGGCTGAAATCTTGCAAACCACTGAAATCTACCCCGAGAGCTATGTAGCAGTGAAAGATTAGGTCTTTGCAATGTAATCTCTACTAACAAAGTCGTAATCCAAAGGGATCAACTCCTCAGTAGACATTCAAGTAACAGGGCCATTGTGTTGGAGGAGAAGGGTATAGCCTGCAGAGCTGAAGAAATGTTGACCCGGATATCTCCGTCCCTAATGCCGAAGAACCAATAGACCACAGTGGTTAAAGTAACGGATTTTTTTTTTTTTAAACTCTTATTTTCTTTTATTAAGTAGGCTCTACATCCCAACACCCCTATGTGGGTCTTGAATTTACAACCCTGAGATCAAGACTTGAGGTGAGATAAGAGTCAAATGCTTAACCAACTGAGCCACCCAGGAGTCTCTAAGTTAATGGACTTTGACAGCGGAAAGACACCATTCAAATCCTGACTCTGTCGCTGGTTAGGAGTTAATGACCAAACTATTGGGTTCTGCATCAGTTTTCTTGTCTGTGAAATAACAGTAACTATCTCATAGGCTTGCCAACTGGATGTTGGCATCCAGCTGGATGTAATGCGATGATGCTTTTGAAGTGTAGGATGTCTGATACTGTAATTACTGTTCAACAAATGCTGTCTTAAAATTTTTTCAAGGGACCATAACCCTTGGTCTTTCGCTGTTGATGACGGAACAGAAGGCTGGCTGAGGACAAGCAGAAACAGACACCCAGCAACCTCCCCCACTCCGCCCCCACTCCTGGGAGGGACATGGGTGACATTCTTCAAAGAATCTCCCAATGATCTTAATGTTCATGCCTTGCTAGAGGGGGGAAACAACCTTAACTTGACAATGGCAAGGTTCTCTTTAGCACGTGAAAGTTCTTTTAAAACCTCCCTTTTTCCTTACCTCCCCCAAACCCATGGTATATAACTAGCCACCCCTCACAACCCCAGGGGCATCAGCTCCTTATGCCCACGGGTCCTGTCCCCGTGCTTTAAATAAACCACCATTTTGCATGAAAGATGTCTCAAGAATTCTTTCTTGGTCGTCAGCTCCAGACCTCACCTATATTCCAAAACCCCATCAGCTGTGATGCAGGACATCTCCTCCTCCCCCATCTGCCTACCATTTCCTTTTTCACCCCCTGAACTAAATGGATGTTTTGGCTGATGTTGGAAAACACCCCGGAACAAAATCAGAACTTAAGTGTAGTCTAGGTCCGAAGACCAAGGAGCCATCTTTTCACCGAGTGAGGGCTCTGGCAGGCTACAGTGTAGAGGGCCTCAGTGTTGCAGGCACAGACAGGGAGAGTGAAGAATGGAACAAAGGCCCCTTTTGCAGGAAGCTCATGCTATCATGGGGAGCCAGGAGTCACTTTGGGAAAAAAAAAAAAAGAGACTTTATGTGGTTTTGGAATATAGGTGAAGTTTGGTGGGGTGAGGTCTGGAGCCGATGACCAAGAAAGAATTCTTGAGAAGTCTTTGGTGCAAAATGGTGGTTTATTAAAGCACGGGGACAGGATCTGCGGGCAGGAGATTATATACTATAGGGTTGGAGGAAGTAAGGAAAAAAGGAGGTTTCAAAAGGATTTTCTTCTGTTAAAGAAGACTCAAGAATACTGGAGGCCTTGCCATAGTCAAGTGAAGGTGGTTTTTCACTCTAGCAAGGCATTAACATGAAGATAGTTGGGAACCTCCTGGAGAAACAGTCCACTCTGCCCTCTTCAAGTATCTGTCACTGGGCTGCAGGATAAAAGGACATTTAACTGTATCTACATTTCCTTCTGGAAGTCAAACCATTGATAGAAATGCTTTGTTCTTGTAAATTGCTAAGTCATTTGTAAACTGAGGGAGACTCAGGTCTTCTTGGATTGTGATCTCTGTAGGTTAACCATTTGTTTTTCCTTTCCTTAGCTTTAGGGCAGCTAGGAGTGCCTGAGGAATGTCACATATTATCCCAGGACAAGGGGGTGCTTTGTCCTCAGCTCTCCTTCTGCTCTCTCATCAGACCCACCAAAACTAGATTTGGCTAAGTCTAATTGTTGAATGTGTAAGTGCTTAGGAGGGAAGTTCTTCCTTTGGCAGCGCTGGACTAAGATTCAGGGCAGGTGATGGGTCCAGGAACAAGGAGCTCGTGGCAGGGCTGTGCCCTCACCTCCCCCAAGCATCTGTTCTTTTATCCCTCCAAGCTGCTCTTCCCCGCCCCCCACCCCAGCTGCTGTGATAATCGCCCTAAAGTGCTACTTCCATCAGGTCACTCCTCCCCTAAATGTCTGTGACACCTAGGGGATTAAGCACAGACTTTGTAGCCTCTCCAGCGTGAACCCAACTTATCATCCGAGCTCCCTTTCATGTGCCAGACTGCATACTCACCGTCCCCTGAGCTCAACCTGAGCTCTGGCTCCTCTGTGCCTTCCTTCCTTCTCCTTCTCCTTCTTTTCACTTTAAGTGGGGGCGCCTGGGTGGCTCAGTTGGTTAAGCATCTGCCTTTGGCTCAGGTCATGATCCCAGGGTCCTGGGAACAAGCTCAGGGAGTTGGGCTCCCCGCTCAGTGAGGAGCCTGCTTCTCCCTCTGCTGCTCTCTCTGCTTGTGGTCTCTCTCTCTCTGTTAAATAAATTAAATCTTAAAAAGAAAAGAAAAGAAAAAGACTTTAAATAATCTCTATACCCAACATGGGCCTCGAACTTATAACCCCCAAGATCAAGAGTAGCGTGCTCCACTGACTAACCCAGCCAGGTGGCCCCTTCCTTTATTCTTTATTCTCTTTCAGGAATGTCCTCTTGTTCCCTCCCATCTCAAGTGCCACTCCCCCTTTAGCAGCTTCCCCTAGCCTTCTCCCAATTCCCCCAGCATTCCCTCCTCTGAAACTGGGGCATGGAAGGTTCTTCATAAATTCAATTTTCTAGCAACTATCTGATTGTTTACTCCTTAAGGGTAGGTACAGCGTCTGACTGGGTGGTTCCCTCTGCCAGTACTTAGTAAGTACTCAAGAAGCAACTGCTGAATTGAATCAGAACTGAATAACCCTTTCTTCCCACTGCACGACCCTCTGCCTATTTATTCCCCTAACAACCCCTCTCCAAGTGAAAAAGAATTGATTCTTCCTATTTTACTGAGCAGGAAACTGAGGCCTGGAGAATAAAAATAATTAGCACAGAGGGGGTTGGGGGCAAGAGTGCGACAGAGGCAATATGGAAACTTCCATAGCAAAGCGAATCCAGTGGTGATTCTGCTTCTCATTCCATTTAGTCTCTCTTGTCTCAAGGCTATGGTGACAGCCTCGAATGGATTAAACCCTGAATAGCAACTGTTGGTCTCTAGGCCTGGGGTGAAGTAATAAGTCTCTTTATATCTCTGTCCTCAGAGAGAATTTTCGAAAAGTGAAAAGAAAGAAATTTTGCCCTGAGAGAAAGGTACTGCAACATAAGATCATACGCAGCTTTCATAGTCAATGTTTTTCTTCTCCGAAGATACCCCAGGACAGCCTGTCTCTGCTGTTTTTCATCATATAAATTGCTTTGCTTAAAAGGCGAGTGGGGGTAAATATAGCAGCAGTATCTCTGATGTAACATTCTCTGACCTGGCCCGGACATGTCCTTGACATTGTCCTTTAGAAAGGAAAGAGGAGAAGAAAGCATGCCCTTGCTACTGTGTGTAAGAGGAACTCCTATTCCCAGCCATTATCAGGGGACAGGAGACTGATGGGTATAAGCAATAAAGATAAGGAAGTGAAAGATGCTAGTGATTTGTCAGGTTTCCTGTGTCTGGCTGTCTGGCAGACAGGCTAGAGCCAGAGTCAGTCAGAGTATTTACCAAGGTGGAGGGGGCCAGACGCCCTGCACTGGAAACCACACACAGTCCTGTTGCATTTTGAAAAGTGTCCTGCCTAAAATATTTTGTAGGTTACCGAATCCCACTTTCTCCTCACTCTTTCCCAGCCTTTTTTCCCTGAAGGCAACAACTTAAGGATAGCAGCAATGAAATTTTAATTTGAAAGTGGGCAGAATACACATTAAAATGATGGTTGTGGTTCCCTCTGGTGAGAGGTCAGGGCGACTAGGGGCTGGCTGGAGGGCTCCTGGCTCTGTATTGTGGGACTCTTTCACAATGAGAATGATTTAGTGAATTGCATGTGTAATTTTTTTTTAATTAGGGAAGAAAGGAAACACGGATTAAGAAAGAGCTCACCAGTGATTTCTACGTGATTTCTTTTTTTTTTTTTTTAATGATTTTATTTATTTGACAGACAGAAATCACAAGTAGGCAGAGAGGCAGGCGGGGGTCGGGGGCGGGGGGGGGGGAGCAGGTTCCCTGCTGAGCAGAGAGCCCGATGAGGGGCTTGATCCCAAGACCCTGACATCATGACCAGAGCCGAAGGCAGAGGCTTTAACCCACTGAGCCACCCAGGTGCCCCTCTACATGATTTCTACGTGAAACTTGATTTAAGCATATTATGGGCTCTCAATTCCCTCCAAGTAAAAGTATCTGTTGGGTAGGGCAACTGCGATTTTCTTACTTCCAGTGTCTGGGATAATGTCTCAACTCTTTCTTTTTTTAAATGTTGCATCCCTCATGTAAATTCAAATTATGTGCCACACATCAGTATGTAATTTATGTATGTATGAATTATTTATAGTGATTTTATATGTGTGTATATATATATATCCATCTACCCATTTCTGTCTATGGAATACCTACTTCCTTGTTTTCTGAATAAGATAGAAATCAGAGAACCTGGGGCATCTGGGTGGCTCAGTCGTTAAGCGTCTGCCTTCGGCTTGGGTCATGATCCCAGGGTCCTGGGATGGAGCCCCGAATCAGGCTCCCAGCTCTGCGGGAAGCCTGTTTCTTCCACTCCCACTCCCCCTACTTGTGTTCCCTCTCTCACTGTGTCTATATCAAAAAAAATAAAATCTTAAAAAAAAAAAAGGAAAAAACAGGGTGCCTGGGTGGCTCAGTGGGTTAAGCCTCTGCCTTCAGCTCAGGTCATGATCTTAGGGTCCTGGGATTGAGGCCCACAGGGCTCTCTGCTCAGCAGGGAGTCTGCATCCTCCTCTCTCTCTGCCTGTCTCTCTGACTACTTGTGATCTCTATCAAATAAATAAATAAAATCTTTTATAAAAAAAAGTGTACTTTAAGGGTACCTGGGTGGCTCAGTGGGTTAAGCGACTGCCTTCAGCTCAGGTCATGATCCTGGAGTCCCGGGATCGACTCCCACATCGGGCTCCCTGCTTAGCAGGGAGTCTGCTTCTCCCCTGACCCTCTCTCCTCTCAGGTGCTCTCTGTCAAGGAAATAAATAAAATCTTTAAAAAAAAAAAGCGTACTTGGGGCGCCTGGGTGGCTCAGTGGGTTAAGCCTCTGCCTTCGGCTCAGGTCATGATCTCAGGGTCCTAGGATGGAGCCCTGTATCAGGCTCTCTGCTCAGCAGGGAGCCTGCTTCCCCCCTCGCTCTTTGCCTGCCTCAGCCTACTTGTGATCTCTGTCTGTCAAATGAATAAATAAAATCTTAAAAAAAAAAAAAGTGTACTTTAAGGGGCTCCTGGCTGGCTCAGTCAGTACAGCATGTGACTCTTGATCTCGGGGTCATGAGCTGGAGCCCTACATCGGGTGTAGAGATGACTTTTATTAAAACAAACAAACAAAAACCCCTACCACTTCAGAAGCCTGACCAGTCTCTCATCCAGAGGCAGCGAGAGCAGCACCCAGGTGGCCCCCTGATGCTGAGAGTCTTCTGCAAATGATGGAAAGGACTTCCAGAGGACGGTCCCCAGCCCCCAGCCTGCTGCCTGGGGCATGCTCCTGAAAAAGTTTACCTAACATCCACCTAGAAAAACAGAGCTCTCCTCTGGAATTCAAGCTCAGTTTAGAGAGGTCAGAGAAATTCACAGCCTGGGGCCCTGGGTCTGTCTGCCTGGTGCAAAAACAACCAAATATTCTTTCTGCTTTGCAGTTTATAAAGCCCCGTGAGAGGCAAGGGCTATTATTCAGATAACACGGGGGGGGATCTGAATTAAAAAAATAATAATTAACTTTTTAAAAAAGCAGAGAGGGGCGCCTGGATGGCGCAGTTGGTTAAGCTTCTGCCTTAGGCTCAGATCATGACCCCGGGGTCCCACATGGGGCTCCCTGCTCGGCGGGGAGCCTGCTTCTCCCTCTCTCCCTGTCCCTCCCCACTGCTCCTGTCCTCTCTCCCTCTCTTTCTCTCTCAAATAAACAAAATATTTAAAAATAATAATGATAATCATTTAAAAAATCAGAAGGAAATGAAGAGGAAGAAAAAAAGCTAATAGGGGGAAAGGAACCCTGTGTCCTGGATGCCAGCCACCTTGCATCTTTTACCTCAGTTTTACAACCTCCCTTACTCCCCAAAGTAAGATTTGTCCATTTCAGAGACACTAAGGCTCACAGGCCGGGCAGCATGTCTAAGGGCACACAGCAACAATGCGGCAGAACCAGAAGTTGAACCCACCCACTTTGACCCCTGATTTAGCGCGTACACCGTCCACAGCCCCACTTGAGGAAACCAAACCCCAGAACATTTTATGTGCCTGCAGAAGGTCACATAGCTAGTAAATCGCAGGGCAGGTATCTGACTGTAACTCTGATCTCAAACTTGAGGTAGACAGTCTGTGTTTAACAAGATATTTTGTTTGCTGATGGGAAACAAAAAGTGGGGTGGAAGAAAATGAGATGTTACATATGAACGGACCTGTGTAGATTAGATAACTGGGCTGGGGTGGAGGTTTGCAGGGAGAGGTTCTTCAGCTAAAAGGTCACATTATGAAGTCACAAATCAGAGGAATAAGTAGGTCATGAAACAGAGCAAATCCAGAAGTCTATTCTGACCAGAAGGAACAAAGCCTTCAATTTTGCTTCCCAGCCTTAATCAAGCCTTTAAAACAACAACTTAAATTTTTTTAAATAAAATGATACATGTTCACAATATAAAATTCAAAAGATACAAAATTCAAAATTCAGAAGACAAAATTCAAAAATACAAAATTCAAAAGACATAATGTGAAAAGTCACTTACTCTCCCTCCTTTGCCCTCCCAGCCAGCCTGACCAGCATAAGGTATCCAGAGACCGTGATTCAGCCCCCACACAGAGAGTTCTGGGTATTAGAGAGAGAGCGGTTCGCACGGTATGATGACAAGTGTGGAAAGATCCAATGCCTTGTCCAAAATACATCTCCACTAGCCCAGTACTACCGTCCCCTTCAAACAAGCAGGAAATTTCCCCCAGTGAGCATGAATCTTCCCACTAAAGCAAAGATGGGGATATTACTTCCAGAACTACACAGGAAAAGGGAAATGGTCAAACTCAGTACTTTTGCCTAATAGTCTTTCTGTTCACCAACCTAATAATTATTTCCTCTGGTTATTTTTTTTCTCCCCACTCTCATCCTCAAACCATACGCCCATCTGGGGAAGCCCCAGAGGAGCCCTCAGTAAGGCGAATCTAATTTTAGGATTTTAAACGTGACACATTTTCCCGACAGCCCCATGTTTTCTGGAAGAGCCAGCTAGACACAAACTAGATTTTGCTTGCGGGCGAAATGTGAGGAATACATAAATCAAGCGCCTTCCTCCCCTTCCTAACTCCCTGCCACTGATCTCTCAAGAGCATAATTTATGAAGACCCTTAACCCCTGCTCTCTTTTTTTCTTCTTTTTTTTGTTTCAAATTTTATTTAAATTCTGGTTAGTTGACCTATAGTGTAACAGTTTAAGAAGTAGAATTTAGTGATTCATCAGTTATGCATAACACCCACTGCTCATTACAAGTGTCTCTTTAATACTCACCACCTAGTTAGCCCATCCCCACCTACCTCCCTCTGTCAACCCTTCAACCCTCGGTTTGTTTTTGATGGTAAAATAACAAGAGAGGTTTGAAAGAGCCCTCTATCAACTTTCCACTGTTAATCAGGTCTTCTTCAGGCTTGCAGCTGAAATAGCTAAGGAAACAGGGCTTACACCTATTTTGTCTGTGTCTTTCCAACTCAGAACAAAGCCTTTGCCCAGCTTTGCCGCTAAAGGTTCTGTCCTGTTTCTGTCCTTCTTTGTCAAACTCCCTTAACAAATTGTCTGCACTCCCGACTCTTAACTCCCAATAATTTGGTTTTGGTCTCTACTGAAAATGTAATTAGGGGGCATTATCTACTCCTGAATAGGTGGTTTCAAATGCCCCTTTCCAGTCTTTACTGACATCCAGAGTCTCCTATTCAATTTGTTATGGCAAATCACACTCTAAGGGATAGTTCTTTTTTTTTTTTTTTTTTAAGATTTTATTTATTTATTTGACACAGAGAGAGAGATCACAAGTAGGCAGAGAGGCAGGCAGGGAAGGGGGCGGGGAGCAGGCTCCCTGCTGAGCAGAGAGCCTGATGTGGGGCTCGATCCCAGGACCCTGAGATCATGACCTGAGCCGAAGGCAGAGGCTTAATCCACTGAGACACCCAGGCACCCCTTTATTTTTTTTGCTTAATAAATTTTTTTTAAAGATTTTATTTACTTATTTGACATAGAGGGAGAGAGAAAGCACAAGCAAGGGGAGCAGCAGAGGGAGAGGGAGAAGCAGGCTCCCTGCACCAATGTAGGACTCGATTCTAGGACCCTGGGATCATGACCTAAGCCAAAGGCAGATGCTCAACTGACTGAGGCACCCAGGTGCCCCATGTTTAATAATTTTTTTAAAAATTTAGTTACTCGACCAGTAGAACATTAATACAGTTCCACGTAAAAGCAGAAAAAGTCACCCACAATGCCACTACTTTATTTACTTAAGATTTTATTTATTTATTTGACAGAGAGAGACACAATAAGAGAGGGAACACAAGCAGGGGGAGTGGGAGAGGCTAGAAGCAGGCTTCCTGCAGAGCAGAGAGCCCAATGCGGGGCTCGATCCCAGGATCCTGAAATCATGACCTGAGTCAAAGGCAGAAGCTTAATGACTGAGCCACCCAGACGCCCCCCACAAGGCCACTACTTTAAAAAAAGATGAACATTTCTTTCTTTCTTTTTTAAGATTTTATTTATTTGAGAGAGAGAGAATGAGAGAGAGCATGAGTGGAGAAAGGTCAGCGGGAGAAGCAGACTCCCTGCCAAGCAGGGAGCCGGACTCCAGCATCATGACCTGAGTTGAAGGCAGTTGCTTAACCAACTGAGCCAACCAGGCGCCCCAAGATGAGCATTTCTTAAAAGTTATGTTTATAGGGCACCTCACTCAATACATTATAGTTCATCTTGTGGAATGTTATGCAACATTTGAAAATGATGAGACATATCTATACATAAGAAAAAAAACTCCCACAGTATCTATAAAGTGAAAATAGCATGATGTATAACAACATATATAATGCAATACTATTTGTGTGTTTTTATAAATATATTTCATGCTGGGATATGTATGCAAATTTTCTGGGAGGACATAAAAAACACACTCAACAGTGGTTACCTGTAGACTCTAGAAAAAGGGAATGACTGATATGAAAGAGGACTTTACTTTTCTATTTATACTTTTCTGGATTGGTGGATTTGTTTACCACATAATTTAAAAAATAGTACCATCTAAAACAAAAGTTATGTTTGTGTACCATCAGTTTTCTGGAAATAAATAAAACAATTAAATGTCTACACATGTAACATGTCAAGTTCACTAATTATGTAATTAACATTCAAAAGGAGTTTATTACATTTGGAAAGTATCTGAGGGTTAACGAAAAAGAGACAAAACAAAAAACAGACTCTTTGGGAGCCTGGCTGGCTCACTCAGTGGAGCATGTGACTCTTAATCTCAGGGTTGTGTGTTTGAGCCCCACGTTGGGTGTGGAGATTACTCAAAAAAAAATCTTAAAAAAAAAAAAGAAACAGACTTTTTTTTTTAAGATTTTATTTATTTGACAGAGATCACAAGTAGGCAGAGAGAGAGGGGGAAGCAGGCTCCCCGCTGAGCAGAGAGCCTGATGCAGGCCTCGATCCCAGGACCCCGAGATCATGACCTGAGCTGAAGGCAGAGGTTTAACCCACTGAGCCACCCAGGCAACCCTAGAATTTTTTTTTTTAAGATTTTATATAAATATTTGGGTGTGTGAGGGAGTGGGGGGGGGGGGGGGGGTGGGTAAAACAGATGATGGGAATTAAGGGGAGCACTTGTAATGAGTACAGGTGATGTGTGGAAGTGTTGAGTCACTATACTGTACACCTGAAACTAAGATAGCACTGCATGTTAAGAAAAAAAAAAAAAGAACAGTATTTGAAGGTTAAATTTTATTTCATTCTATACAAATTCACAAGATATGATAATTCTTGAGAAATGATAACCAAACACATATTAAACATTACTTGTTCATAACTTAATAATTTCAAAAGATAAATTATATAAAATTCTGTTAACATTTTTATAGTGAATTTTGATATCTGATTTGGAATGTGATTGGATATTTTAATACATATTTGGATACTACAAAGATCTCAGAAGGGAGCCTAGAGCACGAGAGGCTCTTAAATTGGACCTGGGTAGCAGAACAGTCCAAATTGTGTAAAGAATCAATCTGCATCGAATTCTACCTTCACACTGCCCTCCCTCCTTACCTTGGCTTTGGAACCCACAGCCATCCTTTGAGGAGGGCAGGGGACATTGCTTCTAGAAAGCAGTAGCATGTCTGCTGATAAACCAGGGAAGGTCTGCTTTTCTTTCCATCTTCTTTAAGAAAGATACCTTTTATAAAAGGTGAATTTTATGGTATGTGAATTACAGCTCATTGAAAAAAAGAAAGATAGGGACACTTGGGTGGCTCCGTTGGTAAAGCATCTGCCTTGGGCTCAGGTCATAATCCCGAGGTTCTGGGATGTCCGGCATCAGGCTCCTTGCTCAGTGGGGAGTCTGCTTCTCCTTCTGCCTGCTGCTCCTCCTGCTTGTGCTTTCTCTCTGTTTCTGTTGAACAACTAAATAAAATCTTAAAAAAAAAAAAAAAAAAAGAAAGATAATTTTCATGCTGGAAGGGGAAGAACAAACAGGTGAGAAATTTGAAGTTCCACTGAGGTGAGATAAGAGATACTCTGCCACTTTTAACAAAGCCAAGATTTCTAGTCCCAAATACTGAAAGATGGTGGAAGAAATCGCCAGTGTGATGACAAATCACCAATGAAAACCTAAAAACTATTTTGACAGTGGGAGAAGTGTCAGAAGGTGAGATGTATTGATTTTTAAGTGTGAATAAGGACTTCTTTTAAACATAGAGGATTGGTCAAAACTGTTGAGTTTAAAGTAGTTGCCTATCTAGACAGTAAGACTAGGGAATAGAGCAGGGTTATTATTATTTTTTTCATTATAAGTATTCGGTACTATTTTAAAATTACCTCCATATAATATAATAACTAAATTTTACTCCAAAAAAATGTTTGTGTGTGTATGTGTGTAGAAAAAATGAGATCCTAAAAACCACAGTCTGAAAATCGTCAGTAATCCCTTGGAGATTTTGGTATGGATTACTATAAGATGTTTTAAGAGCACTTAAAGGAATTGGGGCACCTGGATGGTGCAGTTGGTTAAGCGCCCAGCTCTTGGTTTCAGCTCAGGTCATGATCTAAGGGTCATGAGATGGAGCCCTCATTGGGCTCTGCGCTCAGCATGGAGTCTGCTTGAGATTCTCTCTCTCTCTCTCTGTCCCCTGCCCTGACCCCCGGCTCATGTTCTCTCTCTCTCTCAAATAAATTAAGAAATCCTAAAAAAAAAAAAAAAAAAAGAGCACTTAAAGCAATTGTCTAGACACCAACATGGATCCACTAAGGGCAAGTTCATTCATTAAACAAATATTTATTGTGCACCTCCTTGTCCTAGTTACTGGGCAAGGCACTCAGGATGAAGCAGAAAACAAAACAGGTATGTTCCTGCCCCTTGTGGGACTCTACTAAGGAAGACAAATAACAACAAAAATTATAGCATAATTGCAACTTGTGATAAGTGCTACGAAAGAAAACATAGGGATTTGTGTGAGCGCATAATTAGAGGAACTAGCCTCACTGCAGGAGGGGGCAATGCTAGAGAAATCCTCTGTGTAGAGGCAGCATGTAATCAGAGCCCTGAAGGATGAATAGGATGTAGATGGGCAGAGTTTAGGGAGTGCTGCAGAGACAACCCAAAAACCACATGTGAAAAATGCATGAGGCAGCAATAAACTTGGCATGCTAGAGGGACAGAGAAAAAGCTGACATGGCTAAAACATTCAACAGGTGAGTACAAGAGTGTGACTACCCAACTAAGGGCCATACCACACAGGCTAGTTCTTTTTTTATTTTTATTTTTTTAAGATTTTATTTATTTATTTGACACAGAGAGAGCATAAGTAGGAGGAGCAGCAAGGGAGAGGAAGAAGCAGGCTCCCTGCTGAGCAGGGAGCAGGATACAGGATTCGATCCCAGGACCCTGGGATCATGACCTGAGCAGACAGCAGATGCTTAATCAACTGAGCCACCCAGGTGCCAATGCCTTTTTTCTCCCCCACAAGTTTTTATTTATTGAAGTAATATCTACACCCAATGTGGGGCTTGAACTCATAACCCTGACATCAAAAGTCACACACTCTTCCAACTAAGCCAGCCAGGAGCCCCATGGCTATTTCCTTTCTTGAAATGATGACTGGACAGGTAATTAAAAGAAATACAGACACACTAAATCTATTTCTAGAAAGACATTTGATCAAAGCGCTTGGGAAGAACCACGGTTATCAGTTTTATAACCAAATTCGGTCCCAAATCTACCCACTTCTTCCCTAACTTCTGCTCCCCCCTAGATGAGGCCACCGCCATCTCTTTTCCAAGGCCACTGTTTTCACTTTTACCTTCCACAATCCATTCTCTGTACAGCAGCTGGAGTGATCTAAAAACAAAATCAGACCATCTGAATTCTTTTTTTTTTTTTTAAGATTTTATTTATTTATTTGACAGAGATCACAAGTAGGCAGAGAGGCGGGCAGAGAGAGAGAGGAGGAAGCAGGCTCCCTGCTGAACAGAGAGCCCGATGGGGCCTCGATCCCAGTACCCCGGGATCATGACCTGAGCAGAAGACAGAGGCCTTAACCCACTGAGCCACCCAGGCACCCCAGACCAT
Organism: Enhydra lutris kenyoni; assembly: GCF_002288905.1. Taxonomy (NCBI): domain Eukaryota; kingdom Metazoa; phylum Chordata; class Mammalia; order Carnivora; family Mustelidae; genus Enhydra; species Enhydra lutris. The sequence continues at coordinate 76,730,577 of NW_019154093.1, read as the reverse complement.
TTGAATTCTTTGCGTAAAATCCTTCAGTGGCTCCCCATTTGTAACTGACTGAGTTTTCCACAGATATGGAGACCAAGTCTGTGATCTGAGATGTTTATCAGGGTTTGACACCTCTGAAAGGAAAGGAAAGGAAGCAGGACTGAGCAGAGGAAGAAATCAGTGATACATGGCCCAGTAGAGCTTGGGCCAACCCATCAGGGAGCTCTGCACTGAGTACTGTTGGTTACAATTGCCCGGTACCAGATCAAAAGGAGTGAGCATTTATATCCACGCCCACTCAGTCAAAGATGTGGTCTGCTCTAAGCGGAGTATGTCCTCAGGCAGCAAGACTCTGAGAGCTGCCAGCTCCAGGCTGTCTGCTGACCACACTCTTCATTTCTAGGCACCAAGCACTTCCTTAAAAGGATATCTGGGTGTTGTATCTTCTTATCCGTCTCATCATTACAGTTAGACATTTAGGACTTTAAAACTGGAAATGTGATCTGGTTCCTGTCTACCTCTCCTCAACTTGCTTCCATTCACAATTGGCTCTAGGTACACTAGCCTTCCTGTTTCTTGAAGCTTATCTCCTCCTCAGGGCTTGTGTACTTGCTGATGTCCTTGTCTGGCTGTTACTAGTCCCAGTCTTCATGCAACTAGCTCCACAAGTTGTCTGCCTCCCTTCTCAGCACTCCTTATTGTGTTGCCCTGTTTCAGTTTCCTCATGCACTTGGCTAAAATTACCTAAATTATTTGCTTTTTGTGTACATTTGTCTCATCGGCTAGAATGTAAATTCCATGGTCTCTCTGGTTCACGGCTTCATCCCGTCAGTACGTAGAAAGGTCGAACATAGTACACCTTCAGTAAATTTTGTTTCCGCTAAACGACACTACAGACAGCTACCATGTTAGCGAATTGAAGAACTTGCCCAAATACTATTTATTAGTGTATTAAGGCTAACCTGAAGGGAGATCTCTAATTGTTTGACACAAACCTGCCTGGTCCTGTCAAATGGGTAAATGTCCATGATTTGCATGTAGACAAAAATGGTGTGATCACTGCGGTGCCTGGGTGACTCAGTCGACTAAGCGCCTGCCCTCAGCTCAGGCCATGATCTCAGGGTCCTGGGATTAAGACCCCCACATTGGGCTCCCTGTTCAGTGGGAGCTGTCATGCTTTCTTTTCTCTTTCTCTCTCACTCTGCTGGTTCATGTTCTCCTCTCACTCACTCTCTCTCTCAAATAAATAAATCTTTAAAAATAAGTGAATGAATGAATGAATGGTGTGATCTTCCAAATTTCTGATGATACAAAGATGGGAGAGTATTGGTGGCTAATATACTGGATGACAGGTTTCAGATTCAAAAGGACCTGAAAGCCCATCAAAAACAGAATGGGTGGAAGCCTTCGTGGCTCAGTCGGTTAGGTATCTGCCTTTGGCTCAGGTCATGATCCTGGGGTCCCAGGATCGAGTCCCACATTGGGTTCCCTGCTCAGTGGGGAGCCTGCTTCTCCCTCTTCCTCTGCCTGCTGCTTCCCCCTGCTTGTGCGTGTGCTCTCTTTCTCTCTGACAAATGAATAAATAAAATATTAAAAAAAAAACCCAGAATGGGTAATTAATTGTAGTATATTATTCATACAATGAACTATTGTGCAGCAATGAAAATGAGTGAACCACTGATATCTGCTACATGGAGAAACCTCACTAAGGTAGTGCTGAGGGAAAGAAATCAGACACACACCAAAGAGTGTATACTGCATGATTCTCTTTCTACATACTTCAAAACCAAGCAAAACTATTCTGTGGTCTCTTGAGGAAGGAGGAAGAGGGCAATGATTAGGAGGGGGCATGAGGAAGGCTTTTGAGGTATTGCTAATGTCAATTTCTTGACCTAAATGGTGGTTATTCGGATGTGTTTATTTTGTAAGGATTCATTGATCTGTGCCCTTATGATTTGTCCTCATTTTTCTATATACATTGTACATCAATTTTAAAGTTAAGAGTCAAAAAGACCTGGTTAGGTATATTTATTTATTTATTTAAAGATATTATTTATTTATTTATTTGACAGAGAGAGAGAGAGGGAGATCACAAGTAGGCAGAGAGGCAGGCAGAGAGAGAGGGGGAAGCAGGCTCCCAACTGAGCAGAGAGCCTGATGCAGGGCTTGATCCCAGGACACTGAGATCATAACCCGAACCAAAGGCAGAAGCTTAACCCACTGAGCCACTCAGGCACCCCAGTTAGGTATATTTAATTAAAAGCTTAAGGTGCAGTACCTGATTTTAAATGAAAGAGGTTTTTTTTTTTTTGGTGTGTGGATTGTATTTATTTACTTGAGAGAGAGCAAGAGTGGGGGAAAGGGGCAAAGAGAGAGAGAGAAGCAGACACACTGCTCAGCAGGGAGCCTGATTCGGGGCTCAACCCCAGGACCCCAGGGCCCCAGGGCCATGATCTGAGCAGAAGGCAGACACTTGACTGACTGAGCCACCCGGGCACCCCTAAAGGAAAGAGTTTTAATATTTTGCCAGTTAGGATTATAACTGCTGTTGATTTGGAGTACATAATTTTTATTAGATTTAAGTAGTTTCCTTTGATCTCTTGTTTCACAGGCTTTTATTAGAATGACTTCTATAATACCTGTTGCTGCAGGGATGTAGGATATAGAGCATTTTCATGTGCTGCTATGGAAATACAAAGTATTAAAGGCTTTTTGAAAAAGCAATCTGGCAATAGCTATTATTTAAAATATATATATACCCCTCGGGGCGCCTGGCTCAGTTGGTAGAGCCTGCAACTCTTGATCTCGGGGTTATGAGTTCAAGTCCCCCAGTGGGTATACGGATTACTTAAAAATAAAATCTTTAAAAATATATATACCTCTTGACCCACCAAACTCAGTTCTGGGAATCTATCCTACTAAAGTAAACCACTAGTTGCAAGAAAACTATTTAAGTAAGAACATAGTACATATATACATACATACATACATAGTACATATGTACCAGGTTATTTATTAAAGCAATATTTTCTATGTCAACTTACATATACACACATGCACACACATCCACATTATAAATACCATGCATGCCCATCAATAGGGGAATTGTTGCAAAAAATTATAGTACACCCACAATTTAGGACATCCATTAAAAGGAATGAATTTGATTTAGAGAGATTTTATATAAGAAATTGTTTTTTGTTTTAAAGATTTTATTTATTTATTTGACAGACAGAGATCACAAGTAGGCAGAGAGGCAGGCAGAGAGAGAGAGGGAGAAGCAGGCTCCCTGCTGAGCAGAGAGCCCGATGCGGGACTTGATCCCGGGACCCTGAGATCATGACCTGAGCCGAAGGCAGAGGCTTTAACCCACTGAGCCACCCAGGTGCCCCAAGAAATTGTTTTAAGTAAAAGTGAGAGGCAAAAATGTAGTCACTTCTTAAATTACAAAGAAAATCTATATTGAATATGTGTACATTTGTATGTGTCTATAAGATTATAGGAGCGTGGGGCGCCTGGGTGGCTCAGTGGGTTAAAGCCTCTGCCTTCGGCTCAGGTCATGATCCCGGGGTCCTGGGATCGAGCCCCACATCGGGCTCTCTGCTCAGCGGAGAGCCTGCTTCCTCCTCTCTCTCTCTCTCTCTCTCTGCCTGCCTATCTGCCTACTTGTGATCTCTGTCAAATAAATAAATAAAATCTTAAAAAAAAAAAAAAGATTATAGGAGCGTGAAGAGAAATGTTAACTAGGTTGAAAAAATCGTGACGGAGGGGTAAGAGCTGTTAGGGTGACAAAGGAGGAGGGGCAAAGAGGGAGTCAAGGTGAAAAAATGAAATAAGAGCCAAAGGATATTTTGAAAGCTCCTATAAGAGTCATGTAACAGGAGCTAAAAAATCAAATGAAGTCTTAGGGACATTAATAGATTGTACTGTGTCCAAATCAAAGGATGTAATAATTACAGTGTTCAGATCAAACCTAGCATATTGTATCAATTTCTGGACACCATGTTAAAAACAAATATGTCTCTCACCCCTCACAAAAATTGTTTTTCTTGTTAAAGGGGAATGGTCAAGAATTAGGCAAACCTGGGTTCCAATCTCTTTTTAGTCACTTACTTTGTGATCATGGCACATTATTTAATCCCTCTGTGCCTTACTTTCTTCATCTGTACAATGGGGACAATTATAGGTCCTATCTCTCAGGGTTACTGAAGGATAATTATATATGCATTCCAGGACTGGCATCTAGAACAAATCCAATAAAAATAATTCATATTGTCAGTTATTAAATTAAATATTTATTGTGAAAATTAGAATTTATACACAAGCAAGAAATTTTTAAAACAACCACAGTCTTACCTTCCCAAGTTAACTACTATTAACTTGTGGATGTTTATCCACTATTCAGCATGATTTGAAAAAACATTATGAGTGATGGTACTTAGCTAGGATAAATTAGCAGCCAACTGATGTGTGAAGGGTTGTCCTATGGAGGAGGGGTAGACATATTCTGTTGAAGTCGCAAAGAACCACAGCAAGCAGCAAGAGTTATGATGAGAGATGTCCAGCAATGAAATGGGATTCCCAACACCATGGGGAGCTCGTCTTTTTAATTAATAACCGAGTCTTGGCTGGTGACCATTTGCCAGAAAAGTTATGGAAGAAACGCCGGCGTTGGAAGACAGGTCAAGCTAAAAGACTTCTAAAAGTCTTTCTAACTCCAACATATGATCAAGAAATACTTGCTGAAGGAATACACATACTAGATTCACAGCCCTCATAAAACAGTTTGTGTGGTTCTTACCATAATACTGGGTGGTAAGGACAGTTCTAAGTTCCCATGAAAGTGAATAGGAAATTCCTAGCGTAGGTCAGGCAGGGGAACTCTCCCTCATACCCCACTGAGGACGTGCAATTCCACCAATTAATCACATTCAAATGGAGAAAGAAATCAAAGGAGGGGCAGGCCTGGAAAGAGTCATAGCTTATCTTCAGGTACTATTTGTCTGCTTTCTTAATACTCTGGGTCTCTTCCTGGGAACAGTTTCTGACCTGGCAAAATTTCATAGTAATTACTCAGGGGAAAGGAAACAACAAACAAAAAATACATTAATGTGGGTGGGTAAAAAAAAAAAAAAATTTAAGAACGTGGTGTTGGTGGGAGAGAAGACTAAAGGTCTATGTAAGACCCACCCAAATGCTTTTGATGTTTGAGCAATTATTATCTTATTATTTTTCCTGCTATAGATGCAGCTGCGATTTATGTAACAGGATGTTTAAAAAGATTAAAGAGAAGCTGTAGTAGGGTTTTGAGGTGATAAGAGTTGCTGGAATATGTATTTGTGGACGTTTAGAATATAAGTTCCTGTACATTCTTAGAATAAACCATCTATTTGTTTTTCTTTTTTTTTTTTTCAAAGAAACAAGTAAAATTTGTATTTCAAGATGGCTGCTTCCTGCCCACAAGTGATATAGAAATAATAAAGAGAGCGAACAAACAATAAAGCAAAGAGAAGCTCGTAGTGGTTCAGTCTGTTATCTTTGCTGTTTCTTAATCAGCTTTGACATTTAGGTCCAAAATATTTTATCTCTATATTAAGATAAGTGTTTGGAATTTGTTTGGATTAATCCTGTTCATCTCCTGCTCAAGCAGGAGAGTTGCATGGAATTTGAGACTGCAATAACTCAATCTGAATATGAAAGTTAAAGAAAGAAATAATCTGGGCACCTGGGTGGCTCGGTTGGTTAAGTGTTTGCCTTCAGGTCTGGTCGTTATCTCAGGGTCCTGGGATCAAGCTCCCTGCTCCATAGCTCCCTCCCCTTGCTTGTGCTCTCTCTCTCAAATACATAAATAAAATCTTAAAAAAAAAAAAAAAAAGAATTTTTGGTAGAGGAGCTTGTTGTATTGAAGTTGAGGTGAGTTAAATTGATTGGGTTAGGAGAGTGTTCTAGAGGTGTCTCAAACACAGAGGATGACTCACTGGTACTCAAGATTTTCTGCCATGTGTGCTGCTACCATATCTTACATCATAAATTGGCACCAGGCACCAAATAAAAAGGGCTTTGAGGCATATTCTCAGAATTTCTGACTAGTCATGTAAAAAATGCTTGTTAGTTTCAATTCTTTCTCCTAGCAACCTAGGCCAATCTTGTGCATGCTTGTGTATTCTCTGCATTTATTTATTTTTTTCTAAACTTTTTTCTGTTTAAACTTTTAACTATTTAAATTTTTCCTGTTTTTTTGTTTTTTCTGTTTTTCTAAACTATTTTTTGTAAGTTGTAGACATGATGCCCTTTCCCTCTAAGTACTTCAGTATGTATTTCCAAAAAACAAGGGCATTCTCTTGCACAATCCCGGTATAATTACACAAATTAAGAAGTCGGTATTGATTCGATAAAACTATCTAATCTATAGACCTATTCAAATTTTGCTCAGTTGTCTCAGTAATGCCCATTAGGGTAAAAGAAAATTCCAGACCATACATTGTTATCAAGATCAACATTCAGTTGTCAAGTATCTTTAGTCTTTTTTAATCTAGACTAGATTTTCCATACTTTGTTTTTCATGACCTTGACATATATGAAGAGTTATAGGCAAGTTGTTTGTAGAGTGTTTCTCAGCTTGGCTTGTCTGATGTTTCCTCATGATTAGATTTCAGGTGAGGCATTCTTAGCAGAAATACCACAGAAGTGACGTTGTGATCTTCTCAGTATATAATAGTAGTTGATTTGTTCGTTACTATTGAAGTTACCTTTAATGACTTGGTTACATTTTTTCCACTTTAAAATTACTGCATTTTCCTTCATCATTAACAAGTGCCTTGTGGGGAGATACTTTGACACTATGTACATGTCTTGTCCCTCATCAAACTTTACCCACTAGTTTTAGCATGCATTGATGATTCTTGCCTGACTCAATTATTACTATGATGATTGCCAAATGGTGATTTCATAAGTCTTTCTTCCTTTTATATTTTTTAGTTGGTATTCTACTGTAAGGAAAAATGTGCCTTTCTCTATGATTTGTTTGGCTGTTTATACCAGTGGGACTCACAGAGACCTATTTTATTCAATGGGTTATAATCTGTTATTGACATTACTAATTATGATACTTACATTGTCCTTGACACATCTAGTGGGAATCTCTTCAAACTCTACTTTTGACATGTCCTTAAAATTCTTTGAGTTTTCTAACTTTATTACATAATAAGATGGTCCAGGTTTTCCTAGTCTCCTAGCACCAATCTTGAAATCAGCCACTTTTCTAAGCTCTGGTTCTGTGAATGGAGAATAGTATTTAGGAGGACTTGGGTTCTAGGTGTGCTAATTTGCACTAGTGTGTCATTGCTGGTAGGTCCTCTCAGAAGACAACCTTCCCAACTCCAAACACACACCCACACACACACTTAGAGATTTTTCTAATTCCTGTCCAACACTGCAGATTCATCCCAGCCTTCCCCCTTTATAAACATTTACAACTCCCTTCTCTGACAGTGAGAAATCTGTGGAACCACAGTCCCAGCTACTACATTTAACCACTCCTACAGGCACTCTTTCTTTTCTACTTCACTTCAGTGCAATCTCCTGTCATCCTTAAGCCAAAATGTTTACACACACTGATACTAGGGCCAAAGCACCAGAAGCGTGGATGTCTTTGCTACGTCACCAGTGCTCCCTAAAGTGTGACGTCACCCCTGCTTCTTTGGGGGCCCTAATGTTGACCATTTCAGCCTCTGAACGCTTGCAATAGAAATTCCACTTGGAAAAAGCACTCTTCACCCCAAATTTCCTCCACACAGTGACACACTCAACCTGGAAGGGCTGTTTTAAGGTCCCGATGACTCAGAGATTTTATGGAAATGACTCTTTTGGGTTTTATAGGCCCTTTATTTTAGTTCCCTTTCCCTAGGATTCAAACATGAGTCTGGTCTGTGCCCAGAATCACTCCTCTCTTGCGGTTTACCCTGTCCTGTGGTCCTCTCTTCCATTAGAATGAGCTCTTTCTTTCTTTCTTTCTTTTTTTTTTTTTTTAAAGATTTTATCCATTTACTTGACAGACAAAGATCACAAGTAGGCAGAGAGGGAGGCAGAGAGACTGGGGGTGGGGGAGCAGGCTCCCTGCTGAGCAGAAAGCCCAAGGTGGGGCTGGATCCCAGGACCCTGGGATCATGACCTGAACTGAAGGCAGAGGCTTAAACCATTGAGCCACCCAAGTGCCCCAGAATGAGCTCTTTCTTAATCCTTCACATATATGGAACCTTGGCAGCCAGGTCCTCCAGACACGTCTGAATATAAGAATGTGTCAGCTTAAATTCTCAAAACACCCTCATCACATTTGTGATGCTCTTAAAATGACCAGCATTAGTAGTCTAATTCAGAAACTCTCTTGAAGACTGAGGACTATACCACGGAGGCAGTGCAGAAATCCAAGGATTGCAGTCCCATCACCAGGATCTTATCCAAGGAAAAGAACTCCCTCACGATTCTCCTGGCTGGTAGAGACAGAAGTAAGCCTGAGAGCTTTCAGTTTGAAGACTGCCCTGGGCCACGTTTGATCACAATGACCCTATTGTCCTGCAGGCCTCTTAAAACACCATCATCAGGATGTGGATGGTTAAATTGTTTTTCTAACAGTGCTAACAGACACCTAATCTATCATCCCCCGATTTCTCCTGTTTTCAACTGCATGCTTCTGGAGGAGGACCGCCCAGGTTAGCAAAGTAGTCTGTGGCAATGAGACTTAAAGATATTAACTAGTTTGTGCCAAGAATAAGCCCAAGAGTTAATGACCTTAATGTCGTCATACCTCTCGGTATCTACTGAGCTGACTAGTCACAGACTGGTTACATTTGACCATTTTATTATTAAGTAGGTATTTAACAACATGCAATTACTTTACTCGAGTTGAGATAAAATCTCCTGATTACATGAATGAGATAATTCCAAATTAAAGCTAGAGTCTATTAAATCTTCAGTATTACAAACATTAACAATAGGGATTCTACTGTGGTTACTGAAATTGTTTCTTTTACTAGATGTGGCTTCCTCTCTACGATTAACTGTGAAGTCTGTTCTGCTAGTCTTCTGCTTGTTTTATGGGTCTCTGATGTAGTTGTTTTCTACAGGTGTTCATGGGACAGGTGGGTTTAGGATCCTCCTACTCTTCCATCTTTCCAGAAGTTTTATGTCCTTTGCTAGACTGTAAGCTTCATGAGGGCAGGAAGCTTTGTTTTGCTCATTGCTCTACTCCCAGCTCCGACTGTGCCCAAATCATAGCAGGAGCTCAGTATGTTTGCTGAACACATAAAAATGTATGATGGCACACAAGAGGAAATGAAAAAGTATTAAACTAAATCCTTAAAGAATTGGTGCCCAGTTATCAGTGTTCTGAACAACATCAGTGAGAAAGCTAAGGAGGAACTTGGAAAACAGCTACTATTAATGTGGCCCAAAGAACAAAACCTCCCCTCCATCTCCAGTAGTTCAAAGGTTGGGGGAGAGGTGAAGTCTTGCTGAGGACTTACCTAGATCCTTTAAGGAGTATTCAAAGCCTCTGCCTTTGGCTCAGGTCATGATCTCAGGGTCCTGGGCTCGAGTCCCACATCGGGCTCTCTGCTTGGCAGGAGCCTGCTTCCCCCTTTCTCTCTCTCTGACTGCCTCTTGCCCACTTGTGATCTCTGCCAAATAAATAAATAAAATCTTAAAACAACAACAACAACAACAAAAAAAACACTTCACAAGGTTTGCGAATGGCCTATTATCACTTGGAGGTCCAAGGGGCAAGGTTTAAAAGCAGGACAGAGGAGAGATATTTACATATTATAGGGTAATTAGGAAAAATGTGTATATCCTTGTGGGTTTAGATGCAGGGAACTCAAACCCAAACATTTTCAAAGGCCAGGCCAGTATATAAATGGGTGATGCAGTTGGATGTAAATAATAGTGAAGAGTAGAGACTGGGGGAAAATGGGAATTGCCTCCCCCTTAAAAATCATTTAAAGGGGTGCCTGAGTGGCTCACTCATTAAGTGTCTGCCTTGGGCTCAGGTCATGATCCCAGGGTCCTGTGTTGTTTGAACCCCCACATCAGGCTCTCTCCTCGGCGGGAAGCCTGCTTCTTCCTCTCCCACTCCCGCTGCTTGTGTTCCCTTTCTCACCGTCTCTCTCTGTCAAATAAATCAATCTTAAAAAAAAAAAAATTTAAAGACCATAAAAACAACATTAGGCAGATCAGATATGTCTTTAGCAAGAACTCGCTTTGGCAGTTTGAGGGTTTTAGGTTTTATATTGTCTCTGTGATTTAACATTTGCCCTTGAAAGGTGTGCATGTGTTGGAACATTACTGGCTAGGCAATTTTATTTTATTTTAATTTTTTTTAAAGATTTTATTTATTTATTTGTCAGAGAGAGAGAGATAGCATGCACAAGCAGGCAGAGTGGCAGGCAGAGGCAGAGAGAGAAGCAGACCCCCCACTGAGCAAGGAGCCCGATGTGGGACTCGATCCCAGGAACAAGGATCATGACCTGAGCCCAAGGCAGCGGCTCAACCCACTGAGCCACTCAGGCGTCCCTGGCTAGGCAATTTTAATAAAGAGGCATATTTGATAGTCACAGCAGTGAAGAGACAAACAGGGATCACACTGGGAGGTTTCATGCGCCCATCTGGATTCTTCTGTAGGGCTGCAGCACCTAACAACCATGACTGGTTGATCTGTAGAGTTGTCTAAAGTATTTGGGTTGTTTTGACTGAATGACAGACTTGAAGAATGAACTACATGGACAGTTCCTGGGATGAGACCAACTACACAGGAAATGACTAGAGCTTGCCAAAGATATGCAGGCAGCCAAATAGCAGAGGTTAGGAAATGGCGGGGCTCTTAGACTTGAAGGTAGGGTAGAAAGATTATAGACTGAGTTATCTACAACACAATCTCCTGGCAAAGGTGTAATGTTTTGTTCACTTTCCTGGAATGATTATAAAAGTTAGGGGTACCTGGGTGGCTCAGTTGGTTAAGCGTCCAACTCTTGATTTTGGCCTGGGTCACGATCTTGGGGTTGTAGGATCAAGCCCTATGTTAAGTCCCGAGTCAGGCTTTGCAGTCAGTGGGGAGTCTGCTTGAGATTCTCTTTCCCTTTCCTTCTGCCCCCCCTCCTCTCTCACAAATGCATAAATAAACCTTTGAAAAAATAAAGGTTATTTAGCTGGTAACTCCCATTGATACACTAAAACTAGAAATGTACAAAAAATGTATAACTTGATCAATTAGTATCACTGATCTCATTTTGTTTTCCAACCTCTGACTTTCTCTTATGGTGGGGGGGGAGGTCAGAGCACTTAATTTTGCTACCTTCCCTAGGGTTCACTAGGTTGAAACCAGAGTGACATGAGAAATTCAAGAGTAGAATATGGACTTTCATCTTGAAGCACCCATCTATGTGGCCAGGAGTCTTAGTTTCTAATTAATGATATTTAAGTGGAAGTCTTGATGGGATTACCAGGAAGGCAGTTTAAATAGAGCTCCTACAGATCAAACACACTGTGAGTTGGGTGATTATAGCAGATTTTGCATTCAGTTAAATTATTTTTTTCTCTTTCTCACTGTGATTTCCTTAACTTATTCCAACCATTTCCTAAGTCTAATAGGCCTATACTACTTTGTGTGATGGAGGTGTGGAGGACAAAGGGATGAAACAGTAAACAGAAGTGTGCCCTGCCTCATATTTACTCTTATGCTGCACCCATCACAGCGAACAACATCCTACAAGAGAACTGTATGCAGGAGTTGGGGGCACTGATCTACAGTTACAGGAATGGTGGCCCATAATGGAACAAATAGCTGGTGAGGAGCAGATGATGCAGTGGGCGCCTGGGAAGAGCATGTGATTCCCAAATTAGGAGGAGGACACAGACAAGAACCAATAATCCTCTCCTTCCTCCACTTACACTAGAGTATGGAGGTCAGGATAATTCAAGCAGTAATTTGTGTTATACCCTATGCTTTTGGTGTGCCTTAAAATCATACAGGGGATATGACTTGTTATTACCTTGGTAAGATGTCACAGAGGGTAGAAGATAACCATTTGTATTTCAACAGTTTTCCTTTGGTCTAGAACACGACAAAATTAATAAAAAGAAACCTCACTAAGTGGACATGGGAATCTAGATTGGGAGGCTGGAAGGGGGAGCCCTACATTAATTACAGGAAGAATTGTTGATTATAGACCCCAAAAGAAGAATCAACAGGAAAGATCATTAGTTACAGGTTCCAACAAGGAAGGGCATGCACTGTATCTCATTAAAAAAATCAAGTATCACAGCAACCCAGTTAATGAGAAAGCATCATCACCCTGAACTCTTGCTTTCCTTCAATGGACTTTCATTCAAAACAACCCCTCCCGGGGCGCCTGGTGGCTCAGTGGGTTAAGCTGCTGCCTTCGGCTCGGGTCATGATCTCAGAGTCCTGGGATCGAGCCCCGCATGGGGCTCTCTGCTCAGCAGGGAGCCTGCTTCCTCCTCTCTCTCTGCCTGCCTCTCTGCCTGCTTGTGATCTCTGTCAAATAAATAAATAAAATCTTTAAAAAACAAACAAACAAACAAACAAACAAAACAACCCCTCCCAACCTTTTTCTCCATAAAATAAGGTTCCTCTCTTTTGTTTACTGGACTTTCCTATAGTTTTGTCATAGCTTGTGTGTCTCAAATTGCAATTCTCCCTTATTCCCGAATAAACCCATTTTGCTGGTAAAAAAACTAAGTTTAGTCTTAAGGTTAACAAACAGCTTCTCATACCATTATTTTTAACAGAGACTATGAGGCTACATCTAAAATAATCATATTTTACAAACTGAAAATTTTCTTAACTTTATAATCTAAGGAGTAAAGGACTTCTGTGAGAAGATACATAAAATCTGGACTTGCCCTGAAATTTTAGGACATATGGTTGCCACAACTAAAACACAAGGGCAAATGCATGGACATGTAATTACCTTAATACTCTTGAAAGAGTAATTATTTTTGGCCTTTCCTCACTTAGAGCTTCATTAATTAAGGATTAAGTTCATTTTTCTATCTCTTAAATATTAAAAGGTAAGGGGAAGGGCCAGGCTGGCTACTTTTTCAGTTCTGGGTGGTTTTTAGAAGCAGTTTGAGAATCTGCAGTGGGATTAATATAGAGCCATGGGAGTGAGAGAGTTTCTGTTACTTTTTTCCTATTGCTTTTTAATCATTAAAAATTCTTCAAGAGGTTATTTGCTGAGTAAAGACCAACCCTGCTGAAAGTTGTTGCCAGCTTTTCCTAGACCTAAATGACCAACTGCTGAACATAGTATGTTCTGACTCTCCAAATATCAAAGAGGAACATGCAAAATATTCTGAGAGGTGAAGTCACGTCCATGCTCTTGAAGGAGGCCAGCAAAGGTGGACAAAGACGTCTGCTTTAAAGGTGAAGGCCATATTCCACTCTCAAATGTTTCTATTGTTTCAGCCTAGTGAACTTTTACCCACAAAAGTCTTTCTTTGAACAGTCTGATCAAAAACAAGGTCTTTAATTTTTTTTGTTGTTTGTTTACTTACAGCCAAACCTTTAGACAGAAGGCCAACTCTCAGTGGTCAGTTTCAAACAGGTTAACTTTGGCCTCCCTCAAGAGATTTTTAAAAATTCCACAATTTTCTGACAGATATGTGAATGATGCCAGTATGCTTAACTTTATCTGCTCTTCCCAAGTGTTTCCTCCCTCCCAGGGCACACCTGAGGGGAGTGGTATGGATTTAAGAGAACAACTTTAATGGGCTATCTCTGTCCAGTCCTGTAAGGAGGAGTACAGTTGGTTAAGAGATGACCCATAGATCTGGGTTGGCATAGTTAGGTCTGCAGGTAGAAGGAGAGAGAGGATAAGGAACGTCAGTGCAGCCATATTAAGTGTTCTTGTTTTCAACCCTTCTCCTTGTGTATCTCCCATGCATGTTTATCTACTGACTTTTCACATACGATGAAGAGTAAAATTACAAGGTAAAAGCAATTATGGACTTAAAAGTCTCATTTTTGTGCTTTAGGAATGTTACCCTCTGGGACTCCTGGGTGGTTCTGTCAGTTAAGTGTCTGCCTTTGGCTCAGGTCGTGATCCCAGTGTCCTGGGATGAGCCCCACATCAGGCTCCTTGCTCAGCAGGGAGCCTGCTTCTCCCTCTGCCTGCCCCTCTCCCTGATCATGCTCTCTCTCTCTGACAAATAAATAAAAATCTAAAGAGAAAAAAAGAAAAGAAGAAGAATGTTACCCTCTTGGGCTTCCCTGAGAAAATGAGTAACATTCAGATGTATATTTTGTTCAAGTACTTCAGTACTTGAAGAACTATAAGAAAAGAATAAGTTTTTTTTTTTTGTTTTTTTTTTTAAACAAAATGGATGATAGAACAAAGAGAAGAGTCTTCGTAAAACTGTGTTTGAAAACAGTCATTTAAACTTCCAATTCCTGGGCAACCTCCTCCGGTCCCCTCCCTCCTTGGGAGTTTTGTTCTATCATGTTGCTATAGCTCAATAAACCTTGCTCTTCTGCCCTCCAACCCCCCCACAAAAAAACCCCAACTTCAAACTGCTAGTTAAGTATGCAGATTAATTGACTGATTTTTGCAATGCCACACTTACAGGTAGGTAATGTTTCCAAAATTCTCAAGTATTTGGAATATAGTCCAGGGACTAGATATCACTGAGTAAACAGCCATCAAAAAGTACATGCATTTTGTTTCTTCAGAAGTTTAAGTGCCCTCACACAGGCATTCAATTGTGTATAAAATAAAGAGATCAAGTACACTGACCAGAGATTCTGAGAGCAGACAGCAGAGTCCACTCAGATGATGTAGAAGACAGAGCAACTTGCTAGAGCTGTTTAGCCCAGAAAATAACTCTGGGGGTTATTAACAACGATGATAAAATAGCTACCATTTACTGAGTGCTTATCATAGTCTACTGGGCACTATTCTATGTAGTAGGTACTTATTATCCCCAATTTACAGGTGAGAAAACTGAGACATGGATTAAATAACTTGATGTGCTACAATGGACAGAGGTAAGTTCAAAGCTACCCATGTCAAACTTCAAAACTTAAGTCCTACTTATTTTATTTTACTGGTCTATATTCCAATCCCAACTCTTTCTTAATATATTTTCAAATGAAGATATCTATATTCCATATCATCTGATAAAAAGCACAGGGAACTATGTATTTTAAGACATTTAAAATCTTTTTTTAAAGATTTTATTTATTTATTTGACAGAGAGGGAGAGCACAAACAGGGGGAGCAGCAGAGGGAGAGGGAGAAGCAGGCTCCCTGATGAGCAGGGAGCCCAATGTGGGACTCTATCCCAGGACCCTGGGATTATGACCTGAGCGGAAGACAGAGCCTTAACCATCTGAGCCACCCAGGCGCCCCAAGACATTTAAAATCTAATACATATAAATTTGTTGGTATTTAAAGAGTAAACCTTTAAGTATCTGCAAAACTCAGGGCGCCTGGGTGGCTCAGTCAGTTACGCATCTGCCTTTGGCTTAGGTCATGATCCCAGGGTCCTGGGATAGAGTTCCAAGTTGGGCTCCCTGCTCAGCGGGGAGTCAGCTTCTCCCTCTGCCCTTCCCCCTACTCATTATCTCAATTTCTCTCTCAAATAAATAAAATCTTTTAAAAATAAGTAAATAAATATTTGGAGAATTAATTTATATGGAAAATAAATGAGAATGCCCTCATTAATTCATGTGTTGATTCGATGAAGGCTTGTTTGTGTATCTTCTATATGTGTTTCAACACAACTTAAACGATTTTCTTTAACCAAAACTTCAGCTCTGTGATGAATTTGCCGTGGTTTGCATGGTACTTTTTATACTTTTAGCAACATAACTCCCACACTCCAAGAAACCCCTCAGTCCTGGGAAAATCAGGACAGTTGGTGGCTCTAGCTTTACAACACATAAGGGTGCTTTAAAGTTGCTTTTGGATGATGGTGCTGAGTATTAATAGGATCTTTATCCTTTATCCTGTTAGAGAGGCTTAAGTCCTCTCTTAGGGAGAGAGAAGTAGTTCAGTTTCTGTTTCTGCAGGAGCACCTCAAGTGATGGGGAAACTTTCCTGAAACCTCATTTCATTTTTACTTTTGTGTCAAAATTTTATACACTTCTCTTGCATTCTGAACTAAAAATCTATCTCAGTGAAGCTTCTACCCACTTTTCTTATCCCATTCGTTGCTACCATATGAAATGAACTGAATCTTTTCCCTGTGTGATTGCACTTTAAATATTTATTATTATTATTTTTAGATTTTATTTATTTATTTGACAGAGAGAGAGAAAGCATAAGCAGAGCAAACAGGAGAGAGGGAAATAGTCTCCCCACTGAGCAGGGAGCCTGATGTGGGGCTGGATTCCAGGACCCTGGGATCATGACCTGAGCCAAAGGCAGAGGCTTAACCAACTGAGCCACCAGGTACCCCCCGACCCAAGCATTTTTTAAAAGTTTTTATTTATTTATTTTAACAGTCTCTACACCCACTATGGGGCTCGAACCCACAACTCAAGAATCACATGCTGTTCTGACTGGGTCGGCCCAGATGTCTGCCCCCCAAGCATTTTTCTTCTAACATCTGTTAAGCTATATTGTTTATATTCTGTACATGCAGTTATTTTTTTCTAGCTTGAAGTACAGGATCTTACATTTAACTCTGTTAAACTTAATTTTTAATTGCCCTCCTTTAAAAAAAAAAAACCTACTCACTCTCAGCTTTGTTTGATGAGCATATTTTCATGTAAATGACAGAACTGTTAAAAAAGACAAGGCCTTCATTGGCCAACTTTCTTTATGTTTGTATTAGTCTGTTAACTAGTTACAATAATTCAATCCATTTGTAGCTAATCCAGTTTACAAATAATAATACATAATTCTTACTTCATCCTGGACAAAACCAATGTGATAGGATAGTGAAGTCAGCCATGATAGAAAATGCCTTTTGTGACAAAGAGATATTTGCTACTTCTGTGGAATTGCTCTCTTAGCCACATGCTTTAGGCCAAAGATAGCTGTGTCCCACTATAATTCTCCATCTCACTTACTGGGCTTGGTACTGAATAAGTTTTGGTTATTAAGGAAGATCAAATCTTCTCTTAAACAACAAAGATTTGGGGTGCCTGGGTGGCTCTGTCAGTCAAGCATCTGACTCTTGATTTCGGCTTGGGTCATGATCTCAGGGTTGTAAGACTGACCCAAACGCTAGGTTCTGTGCTGGGTGTGGAGCCTGCTTAAGATTCTCTCTCTCAGGGCACCTGAGTGGCTCAGTGGGTTAAAGCCTCTGCCTTCGGCTCAGGTCATGATCCCAGGGTCTTGGGATCGAGCCCCACATCGGGCTCTCTGCTCAGCAGGGAAATCTGCTTCCCTTTCTCTCTCTCTCTGACTGCCTCTCTGCCTACCTGTGATCTCTGTCTGTCAAATAAATAAATAAAATCTTAAAAAAAAAAAAAGATTCTCTCTCTCCCTTTCCCTCAGCACACCCCTACCTCATTTAAAAAAAAAAAGAACAAAGATTTGCCCAGGTGAGTTCAGAAGAGGAGTCCTGAATGGGCTTAAGAATAAATATACAGTCTTCCAAATTTATTCCTTTGAAGGAGACAATACTTTTTGGAAGCTCAAGGTTTGCTGTATTTATTAAATCAAGAGAGACAGTTTAAGCTAATAGTTAAACGCATTAGCTTTGGCCTGGTTCAACTCCTGATTCTAGCACTTGCCAACTGTTTTGCTTTGGGCAAATATATTAATGCTCATCAGTGTGCCTAGCATTGAGTGAGAGCTCTAAAGATAAGAGTAACTGCTATTTATTAAGCAACATTTTATGTTAGGTATTACATAGGAGCGTAGTATTCATATAGCGCATAACATGCTGTCTCATTGTCTCCTAACAATTCCATGAAGTAGACATTTCTGTTATGCCCAAATCACAGATGAGAAAATTGAGGCACAGAAAGATTTTGCTATTTGCTTAAGTTAAAAGTGAAAGAAAGGATATACACCAAGTCTATCTGACTTCAGACCAGGATCCCAAACAATTCTATCGTGCTAGTCACTGAATGTAGACAAAACCCGGATAACTTGGCAATCTGAATAGTAAGGATACTGACCACTAGCCAGTCAGGGAGTTTCCAGGAACCTTAAAAGGTCCTCCATGGTATGGTCTTATCTTTCATCAGAGTGAGGTTCTGTTCCTCAGCCCTATAGGCTTAGAAATCCAATCTGTTAATACACAGATTGTGAATTCTTCTCCCAAAGCATTCATGTTCCCAGACCCTGGTATTCTAATCCAGAACACCAGTGTACTCATAAAGAAAATCATGAATATAAATAGAAAGAAATATAATAGCTAAGGCCCAAAACATTCATGTCCTGGGGCGCCTGGCTGGTTCCATCCCTAGAGCATGTAACTCTTGATCTTAGGGAGTGAGTTGAAGCCCCATATTGGGATAACTTAAAAAATAAAAAATTTAAAAAAAAAAACCATTCATATCCTGTGACCAACACTTGGGAATCAGATTGTAAGAGCAGGCTGCTTATGGAGCATGGAACTAGAAATAAGGATGTCTGTTTTATGTGTGAATGATTGACAGAACAAAATCCATCCAACTCCAAAGCAGCAATTTACCTGCTTCCAAAACTGAACAGATCATTGTAACCTTTTACCTAAAAACACTTGGATAAACATCACCAGGATTTGCCTCCTAGATCCTCTTTCTTTCTAAGTTTTCAGGGCTGACCCGTGCTGACTCTATGTTCTTTCTTGAATTTAGGTTAATTTTTTTCAGGTTACAGCATAATTTTTTTTGCTAAGATTCTGAACAGCTATGCTTTGATGCATGATGCACTGATTTGAAGGTTTAAATCTAAAAGGGCAGCTTCATTTGGTGGGGAGTCCTCTCACTGAGGCCACAAAGTACTCATAGCAGCAATAAGAGACAGACCCCTTTGATGGAAGCGGCATTCTCCTCTATGAAAGTTTTGCTGGCTGGCTCTCCAGCTTCAGAAACAGGGACTGTTGCCAGCAATTTTCACCCACCTACTACAATCTCAAAGGTAACAAACACTGTTTCCGTAACTAGTGAAAGAAACGGGCTGGCTGAAGATTTACATGGCTCTGTCAATGGCCTGGCTATGCCAGCTTTGAGGGAATTCAGTGTACAGGGTGTGAAATGATTTTCTTCTTGGCTCTTTGCTGCAGATCCAGGCAGCTAAGGCAACAGCAGCCATTGCTTCTCTCAAGCAGAGCTTCCAGGATGCCTGGGAGTCTCCTGCTGGTAACAGTATGGAATGCCTGGAACCAAACAGGTTGGAAGCCCTACCAGCTACAACAGCCAAGACTTAAAAGAAGGGCAGTTATCCCAGAACCTTCGGGCTCAGGGTAACTTCAGAACCTCAAGGCAAGGAATGGATGCCTCACTGTGTATGTGTGCCACAGGGCAGTCACGCACAGCCGATCATTAGGAAAGAATGGTGTGGACAAACTCCCCTCCTCTCCTTCCGCAGGTGAGGTGTACGTATCTTTGGACGCAAAGCAAAGGCAGAGCACCCGGGCAGGAAGCAGGGAGCAGGGTGCGGGAATTGGGTGGGGTGGGGATTTTCCCAGCATTACTGGGAAGGTACAAGAACTGAAGCCCTTGGGTTTCAGGGCCTACCATTCCTGGTTCCCTTCTATAGCATGTTAAGAATCCCAGGGAGCCCCAGAGTTTCCAGGGCCTGGACACAAAACACTGGATGGAGTTGATGACTCCACAGCCTCTTCCTGAAAAGGTTTCTAGATGATGCTGGGAGAGAGGAGTAGGGCTGATCAGGGAAGTCAAGATACAGTTACTAAGCCTCTTCTCTGAAAGCCAACCAGGAGACTAGACTATCAAGTCTACTCACTCAAGATACCATGATTTCTTACCATAGCCCACCTCTCCCCAGTATTCATACATTAAAATGAAGTTCCCATCAGTGTTTAGGGGTTAACTGAGTAGGAAGACTTGGCCCCTTTATGACTCCAGATTCTTGCAAGAAGTTTGTTTTCTGAACATTCTTCTCTGTGCACTCCCTTCTTGTCTTAATTGGCCCTACCCATTGAGGTAGATTCCACATCTTTCTCTTGTATCTTTGGATTGGCTCAAGCCTCTGACCCCTCCACTGCAGAGACTAAAAGCAGGGAGATGGCCAAAATAGGCAGTCAGGGAAGAACACAGACATTCCTATCGCATCTGCTCAGTCTCTCAGCAATCCTTGTGTCAGGGAGTCTCTCCAGTTTACAGGCTGGGGCCACAGAGAGTCTCTCCGCTTTCTCACTCACTGTGTAACACATAAAGCAAGGTCTCTCAGAAGGCTGCCTGCCGAGTACTGAAAGTCAGAGATGCTGTTATTGAATGTGGGTGTTTCCCAGCAGCTCTGTTCTGGATGTAATTCCTCGGAGCTGCTCCCTACCTCTGTGTGAGCTGGGTTCCAGACAACTCCCAGCATGACTCCTTCCCTTTCTTTTGTTGTCACTGGCTGTCAGGAGAAATGCTGTTCATGGCTGCCACAGGTAACTCCTACGATAGTTGCTGTTGGTGTTGTGATTTTTAATACTTAGAGAGCTGGCGCACACAGCTGAAAGACTTCCACAAAGCCAGGCAACAGGTTGCCACTTTAGCAAGGCTTGCTTGAGGGATTGATTCAAAGGCATCTGTTGAACACTGGCAAGTGCAGTGCACCACCTGATGATGTGAAGGGGAGCAGAGATGAATGAGGAAGGGTTTCTCTCCTCAAAGAAGGCCACACTATAACAGAGACAGGTGCACCCAGAAATCGCTGTAATAAAAGGCGAGCATGTAAGGACAAGTCACTGTTGTACTCTTCACACCTGGAAAAGTTAAAGGTGGGAATTCTCACCTACCAGGCCACTAGCCTTATGCCTACTGATCGGCTGGGGGAGTCTGAATCTCTTTTGGCCCCAGAAGCCAACGCCAAGATGAACTGTAACATGTTAGATAGCATAAGCAAATATTTTGTAATGCCCTATGTGCATGTAACAGGAGCTCAGTGTGTTAACACTTTCCTTTAAAGGGATCTCTTTTAATTTAATGAAGTGGGTTGACTGCCATTCACTTCTCCTTAATAGCAAGAGAAATAGAAGTTGAACTTCTCTTCCCTGTTCCTCAGGGCAACTAACAAGAGAACAAACAGGGTTCAGTACCAGGAATAAAGTTGACTCATACTCTTAGGCTTTCTCTCCTTTTAGAACACATTGATTGAAGACTTGGAATGGGATAACATTCATTCGCATAGAGAAACAGATGAGGTCGCCAAGAGAGGGTAGGGAGGGAACAGGGAATATGAGGTGAAGGAATAGGGACAGTAGCTGTTTTACTACCTTTGACAGAGTCTCTTCACCTTGGAAGAAAACTCTGTTTCAGGAAGATTGTATTCTAGGCATAATGATGAGGATAAGTAGAAATCATATATATATCCTGGCCCACCATCCTAAGAGAAGAGAGTAAGTCTTGTGGCAATATGAATAAATATATTTTTGTGGCATAGTACCAGTCTAAGGTCCCCAGATCTATAAACTTAAAAACAAACCAAAAGAGTAGGCGTGCTTGACTGGTTCAGTCAGTACAGCATGTGACTCTTGACCTGAGAGTAATGAGCTGGAGTCCCATGTTGGGCATAGAGTTTATGCAGAAAAAAAACAAAAAGAGTCTATGCTCTAACATATGGGATTAGTAGCAGAGAGGAGGTGAAGCTTTCCCAAGGCAAAAATCTCAAAGGTGCCACTGAGCAACCTCAGGTCAAGAGGTAAGAATCTAAAATCCAGGAGGTATCGCACAGTACACATAAGATTTGTAGGGGACAGAGTGCCTGAGTGGCTCAGTTGGTTAAATGTCCAACTCTCGATTTTGGCTCAAGTTATGATCTCAGAGTTGTAAGATGGAGCCTGCTTAAGATTCTCTCTCTCTCCCTCTGCCTCCCCTCCACCCCCCACGCATGCTCTCTGTCATGCTCTAAAAGAAAGAAAGAGAGAAAGAAAGAAAGAGAGAAAGAAAGAAAGAAAGAAAGAAAAAGAAAAAGAAAGAAAGATTTGTAGGGGACAAGGACACCAGATCTTTTCCATAAATGTACTTCAAAACAGTGACACAAAAGAGAACAGGACATGAGGAGTTCCTACACTGAGTTCTTAGCTTTCTAGATAGAAGGGGTAGAAATCATGCCTCATCTTGCAGTGAATTCTTCGCCATTTTTTTTCCTGCATCATTGCCTTTGCTATCCCTCCTACTGCTCATAACTGTCACATAGCCTTTACCTGGTATTTAAATGTTCATGTTTGTTTTATATATACTGTAAACTACCTGAGGGCAGTGATCATATCTTTATACCTTCGATGACAACTAGCTCAGGGCCTGTTCTCAGTAGGTCATTAAGAACTGTTGTTTGATTTGATGTTATAGGAGAATTGGGGTCAACAGCTGCAAGGGCTGGCAATCCATAGGTTTCTGGCCAAGAATTTCCATGAGGCAAGGCAACTTTTGGCAATTACAAGGGCATTCCAGTGAAGTGAAGAGGAGTGTCAGATTTTGCAATAGTTCTGCAAATAAGATAGATTTTCTGGAGTGGTTAGGTTCGTGGAAAAACATGTGCCGAATGGCAAAAAGTTATCTGGGTTCTCACCTTTATAGCAATCATAGCAAGATATAATCTCTGCTAGATTCAAATAGGAAAGGGTGACATTAATAAGTATTCTTAGCACTACATAGCATTATGTCAGGTATTGTACATAGAGTTTTTAAAATGTTTTTAAAGATTTTATTTATTCATTTGACAGACAGAGATCACACGTAGGCAGAGAGGCAGGCAGATAGAGAGGAAGGGAAGCAGGCTCCTAGATGAGCAGAGAGCCCGACGCAGGGCTTGATCCCAGGACCCTGAGATCATGACCTGAGCTGAAGGCAGATACTTAATCCACTGAGCCACCCAGGTGCCCCTAGAGAGTACTTTTTTAATACTATTACTGACCTCAAGATTAAAATCCTGGGGTGCCTGGGTGGCTCAGTCATTAGGCATCTGCCTTCAGCTCGGGTCATGATCTCAGAGTCCTGGGATCGAGCCCTGCATCGGGCTCCCTGCTCTGTGGAAAGCCTGCTTCTCCCTTTCCCACTCCCCCTGCTTGTGTTTCCTCTCTCGCTGTCTCTGTCAAATAAATAAATAAAATCTTTTTTAAAAAAAGAAATTATTAAAATCCTAATGGGAATTCAACATATGCATTCCCAAACTAGTCAGAGAATAGTATGAGTGTTACAGTGAATTACAAATTAAACATTATAGCATTGCTGTTGGAGAAGGTGTCCTAGAGAAGATAGTCTTGAGATGGGTCTTGGAAGTTCCCTAATTTTTGTAGGTCTTTGCTCCTTTGTGTCTTCACAAAGTTCTCTATCTTGTGGATATTTGAAACATACAAAAGTTTATTGCTAAAGCACCCTCCTCCATCTCATCTCCCCCATTAGGATTTCAAGATAGCATTTCACATAGCTGGTGTAGTAATGTGTTTCGTTCATATCCTCTAGCCTGTGAGCTTGAATCTATAATCCTAACCTGTAGATTAAGCTTTGCTCCAGTTCAAGTATCCCAATTCTTCCTGCTAGAAGAACATGAAGAGAATGGATCATTAGTTCAAAAAGTCAGTCTCAAAGGTAATCAGGTTTGGGGGAGGTTCCTACCTTCTATCTCTATTCCTCAGTACTAAATTTCTTGCTAGTAACTTTCCTTCCCCAAAATAGAGTTACAGCCCCCCAAACTATCTTCTTGTCACTGGGACCTCTGGTTTCTACGGCCATGTTTTCTGGATGTCAACTTTCCATGCACCTGAATCTGAAAATTGCCTAATGCCTGTTTAGATCCACACCCTGGATCTCAGATTCATTTTGGAATTTTTACCATCAATTAAAAACTTTCTGTATGTCCCTCTGGGGCTAGTTTTGGCACCAGAGTCACAAAGATGGTACGCTGGTAGCCCAAGAGTCTTTTATTTCAAATGTTTCTGGGCTACAAGGCAGAAACAAGTGAGAGGCTACAGCTCTGCAAAGGGCTCTTGGTCGCCTACTAGTTTTTGATCCAAAGATTTCAGCTTTAAAGTATGAGGCAATGAAAGGGGTTATTTTATTAATATAGCAAGCATTACATGGATTAGAAAGCAAGGTGACCGTCAAGACACTACATGCCTTTACATTCACGCCAGATCAAGTGAAATAAGGATGCAAAGTACCCAGCACAGTCCCTGGCACTCCCTCCCTTGGCATGTGGATTTCACAGTTTACAACCTGCTTTTGTTTACATTAAACCCCTCCTAAAACCTCGTGAACTAGTTATTGCCCCCAGAACAGTACCTTGACCCCAAAAGTGGCACATCTGAAAAATTGCAGGGCTGAGAGTCAGACTCAGGTCTTCAGACCCCAAAGCCAGTTTTGTTTGCCCTGCACCCCAGCCTCTTCTTACTGCACTGTGCTAGACTAAATGTTGTGAAGGCCTGGATCAGAGTGCTAATAATGAGGTGGAGATCAAAGAATGATCTATGAGCTCCTGCATAGCTGATACTAGGAATATAGATATGATATAAAGATATTCTATATCTTTATTTGTAAAGAAAAAAACCCCAAAACCAGTATTTTAGTTATTCTAAGATACATGTATTTTCACTTTTTAACATCTCAGAAAAAAAAATTTTTAAGATTTTATTTATTTGAGAGCGAGCGAAAGGGAGAAAGATTATTGGCGGGGTGTGGAGGGGGAGAAGCAGACCTACTACTGAGTGGAGACCCCAATGAGGGGCTGGATCCTAGGACCCTGAAATCCTGACCTGAGCTACAGGCAGAAGCTTAAATGACTGAGCCACCCAGACACCCCTAACATCTCTGTAATTGAGGCAACTGACGGTTTTCAGCTGTTTCCGCTGCTTAGCACTTTCGAAGTCGTTGTTGTCTGCTTACCTACAAACTTGGTTGTTACTCCTGGTGGAATGACTGGACAACTGAAACCCAAGGACACTTTAGTCAATCACTTAAGCAACATTTGCACAAGAAATACGAATCCTTGTTGTCTGAAAACCTTACACTGAAACCTTCCTGTAAGTACAACAAAGTGCCAACATCAAAATTTGCAGAATCTATGTCAGAAGGCTAGAAGAAAATCTCAGAAGAAAAGGGAGCCCTGCCTCAGCACTGCTGCATTGCCACTGCTAGCCAGCTATCTATCAATCTATCGATCTATTTATAGGCAGCGCAAGTGGGCAAGGGCAGAGGGAGAGAGAGAGAGAAAGAATCTCAAGCAGACTCTGAACTGAGCCAGAACAAAGAGTCAGACATTCACCTGACTGAGCCACCAGGCACCCCTGCGAACTGCTTTTTGATGGCACGAGGGTAATACTGTACTGAAAAACACAGTACATCAACTTTTCAGAATTGAAAAGTGATTCAGAAGACAGACTCTGAATATGAAGACATTTTGGGCTACCTTAACTGAATTGTTTCCCTTTAATGCAAAGCTTTTATATATGATAAAAAAATGTTTAAATACATCTAAAAAAGCCCTTTAATGAGGGCTGAGTGATAAGAAAGTATTGTGCCACAGATTAATTTGTTTCATTAGTTTTTTTCTCAGTGGAATAAAAAATAATGGTGAACCCTACAATCTGTGGTGTCTTAGAATCAATGAGAATGGTCATATTATATTTGTATAAGTGCTTCATGGCTTACCTATTAACTCATTTTGGTCATCATAATAACCTTGTAGTATCAGGAGCAGAGTATTAGCCCCAGTTTTATCTATGGAAAAAATAAGACAGATGAAATAACCTACTCAAACAGCCAGAGAATCAGCGTAAGGGTTCACCCTAATTCAGCCCTCTAGAATAAGCCTAAAATCCTTTTTTTCCCTCTAAAATTACAAGGTTGATGTCAATTAAAAAAAAAAAAAAAGCAGCTTTGATGAGAATGAACACAGTAGTTCAGGATAAATATTGAATATGTCTCCATTTTGGCAAAGAAAGTGAATTGTCAGTTTTAACAATAATAAATCACTATTACAAACAGCCTAGTAATGTGCCTAGCACATAAAACATGTTAAATAAGTAATACATGTTGTGTCACTCAGGATAGTTAAATGCTGCCTGTCCCAGAGGTCAAACCCTGAATCCTTAGTGGCTTAACCAATGGAAGTTTCTATCTCATGCATGTCCTATCTCTAGCACAGGGTGGCAGGCAGTGAAGGCCGTGTGCGGTTCCACTCCACTCAGTAGCCAACGGGACTCAGATTCTCTCATCATATAGCTATACCATGTGCAGTATGTAACCTCCAAGCTTGCTGTGACAGGGTAAAAAGGGTTAGGAGAGGCATCAGCTTATAACTTGTTCAGTCTGAAAGTGATACAAATCACTTCTTTCACAGGTCATCAGCCAGAAGTAATCACAGGACCCCAACCTACCTGAAGGGAGGCTGGAAAAGCAGAGCAGCAATGGAATATTTGGTAAGTACTGTCCATACCACAGTAGTCCTATAATTATTTCTTGAGAGCAAGAATCTGTTTTATTTACTGATATTCCCAAATATCTAGAATTGTGTCTGGCTTGCAGTATTCACTAACAATTATTAAATGAGTAAGTCAGTGAATAAATGGAATCTGAAGCTGTTTTTTCTCATTTCAACTATGAATCTGAAAAGCTTTCAAAAAAGTGAAGATATTTAAGTTCAGGTTAACATTTCAGAAACACCTAGCGTTGACAAGAAGACATTTGGTAAGAATTTATTTGAAGTTGGCAAACTCATTCTCAAATATTATAAGAAATCTTTTCTCTGGGAGCTTAATGATTCTTTAAATTGACTAAAATATGAGGAAATACAACACTCGACTCTAAAAGCCAGTTTGGACTGTTAGTTTCATTTAAAAAATGAACACAGACTGCAATCTTCCTAGAAATGATTGCTTAGGGAGTTGGGAACAATTTGCCATCATGATAAGAATTCAGATTGTGGTGATATGAGAAGGCAAACAGCAGTCAGGCATGGGGAAAGCACAATAAGTAGCTGCCTTTTGGCTCTAATTCAACACATCCGTTCTTAACATTATCTGCATGATAGGACAGCACAAAAAGTTCAATATTTGGTTTTCATAAAGGAGTCTCAAAGTGATTAGAAGATGTAATTCATAATTTATTCAACAAATGTTTATTAAGCACCAAATATGTGCATGCACAATGCTTGGTGCTGGAGATTCAGGTGCAAAAGACTGATACTGAGTCCTACCCCAATGGGACTTAGAGTCTAATAGGGAAGACAGCCACTGAACTATTGTAATAAGCATGACATAGGTTGCAAAAGGGTAAGTCACAGGTGCTATGGAGTGAACTGGGAAATTTCTTCATTTTCAGCAGTACCAACAGGAAGAAAGTAAGGTCTAAGGCAAGATCTCAAGAAACCGATGTTTCAATTTCAATCCAGGGCATAAGGAGAATTTGGCATGGAAAAGCGAAGGAAAGAATTCCAGATGGAGGGAATAGCTTCTCTTCACAACCCCACCAGGAAATCTCAATAGGATTACATGCTTAATCATATAGCCGGAGAAGTGGTAGAAGAAAGTGACTTGTTCAAAGGATGCTGTTTAACAAGCAGCTTAATTAGGACCCTAAGCCATAACCTTTACCTTACAGAGCATGGCACACAATTGTCTAAGGCAGATTCTTTCCTGACCCAAACATAGCTGACTGAGCCAGTCACTCCCATAGTCCATCAGGTACATCAATCAGCAATGAACCTGACTGATGTAATAGATATAAATTTTCAGCCTGTTTCACAGCACACAGGATAAGAACTAAAGAGCCCTAAATGGCTTTTATGCAGGAAGAGGGTGGGGTATAGTGGCAGAGGGGGAAGCTTCCTCAGTGAGAGCCAAGCGCTAAAAGCAGCTGCGTGTGACATTTCCATCAACAGCCCTCCCTCCCTCATTGTGTATGAGACATGCATCAGATGTTCTGGTTTATGATTTCAGCTTCAGAGTTAAGGTCCAAGCTCATGTATCTCTTCCTGGCATGGTGCCTGCTCATTAACTGGACTCGAAAGTTCATCTGTGACGGATAACCAAATGCTCAGACTATTGGGATCCTTTTCTCCTACCCTCAAAGAGGCCTGGGATCTCATGGTGCCCAGCCTCTGTACTTGCTAGAAAGTGACAAAGCGCAGGCTACCAAAAAGATTCTGTCCAGATGCCAGGACCGTATCAGAACACAAGGTCACTTTATAGCTGCTGTCTTCCCCTGTTTCTATAAGCCCAGAGGACATCCATTCTCTTTCCTTTGGAGAACACAGTAGAGAGGCTAACTCTTAGAAGTCCCAGGTAAGTGCCACTTTATCCATTAGGTAGACCAGACCTTAGGAGAGCAAATGTCTTTGCCTTTCATTTTGTGTTTCCGTCCCCAGGGAAATTAAGGCAGAAAAATCTGTTATTTACAGGGGAGATAACAGGAAAGCCCTTATTAGCTTTGATTCTTTGATTCAAGAGCAGTTTCTAAAATGACGGAGATGTCAACAAATGTTAAGTTTGCATACCAATTAATCTCCCAAAATGTAAAAGTTTCTGATATTCTGATCACTTAAAAATGTATTACTATTAAGAGATTACTACCTGAGATTTCTACTAAGTGTTGGTGTTGAAATCTGTTACTTGTTCTAAAAATGCTGGGTCATATAATCTCCGATTACTTTCCCAAATATCTCATACAATTATGAAAACCACTATAAAACAAATGTCAGAGGGTTTTCTTTTTAAAGAACAAAATCACAATAATAACAATAATCTGTTCTAATCTAAATGACAGCAGTCTCTGAGCATCAAGGCTGCTTGTTTTATCACAGGGTGGCCACATTTGCAAGACTTTTTGTCAGAAATCTTTTCATAACCAGACATTAGGCCCAATTTGGAGTGATTTGAAAGACAAATTGGCTTGGGAAGAAGCATGCTAAACTTACTAGTGAGGTTTTATCAGGTTTCCTTAGTCCACATTATTCCTCAACTGCCACAAGTAATAATGCCTGAAGTAGTAATAAACTTTTTACTTTAGGGCAAAGTAACTTGTGGGAAATTAATTCATTTAGTCTATATTCAAAGAAAATCTATATTCATTGTACTGAATAAGACATGATTGCTGCCTTTTAATATATAATTTAGTAGAGACTATTATATACTAGACTGTATGCTCCAAGGTCAGGTTTGGGGTCTGTTTCAAGTACCACTTTATATTCAAGTATAGCAGTGTCTGTCTCATGACAGGTACTCAATAAATATTGGTTAGATGTACAAATGTATGACAAGATATGTACATGATGTTCCTTTTCGAATATAAGGGTGTACTACATTCTTTGACAAACACATTGTATGTGCTGTATGGGCTATTCTGAAGAAAAGTACGAAGTGTGTATTTTTTTTCTTGGCAAATGTTAATTCGAAAATAGGAAGAAAAGCTATGCTACCACGTTGTTTGACATATCCTTTATCCTAATGTTTTTTCTCTTTATCCTAGTTTTTCCTTTTCTTTTTTCAGACTTAAAAGACCATAGTTGACAACTACGGCATTATAATACATAAGTAGAAAGGAAGAAAGATGAGATAAGGATTTTAGGAATAAGAAAATCCAAGTATGGTTTGGATTCTAAACACTATCTTTGTGGTCTTGGGTAAATTTGGACTTAACTTTTTCATCTGTAAAATAGAGGGAGTTAAATTATTTCTAAAACATCCTCCAGTTTGAATTTTCTGTGATTTCATCTGACAAGCAAACTCTCCCTTTTGTCATCCTTGTTGTATGCGGAATGCTCAATTTTTTTCAAGTTTGGTTTCTTATTCTTAAATCACTTACCACAGATGCTCAAAATAAAAAGCTCTCTATATAGAATGTCTGCCTTTTTCTTTTCCCCAAGTAGTCATGGCACCACTCGAAGACTATAAAATATATCCAAATAAAGATAAAAAGAAAATAAATACTTCTCTACAACCCACTACTGAGTTATAATCTTTTATTACTTCAGTGCCCATATTTTTATGCATATTTATTTAAAAAATAAAATTGTGATCACTTTGTACTTAGTTTTTTTTTATTAATATATAATGCAATATTTGTTTCAGGGGTACAGGTCTGTGAATCATCAGTCTTACACAATTCACAGCACTCACCGTAGCAAATACTCTCCCCAGTGTCCATCACCCAGCCACCCTAATCCTCCCACCCTCCCTTAGTGTTTGGAAACCTGCTTTACCTAATAATATCATAAAGATTTCCTCACATTCTTCTAAAGCATAATTTTTCTTCATGCTGCATTTGCAATCAACTGTTAAATACTATAATTTAACTCCTCTATTATCGTTAGACATCCAGGTTATTTATAATCTGTGCTATAAATAACATTGTAGTGAACAAATTTGTATAAGAATAAGTGGTTATTTCCTAAGAACAATTTTTCATAACTAGAGATATTCCTACTAGAAATTTATGAGTGCTGATTTTTCCAGACATCCTGGAGGTTGTAAAACAAGTTTTATAATTTAAAGAAATCTTTGTGGGGCACCTGGATGACTCAGTAGTTTGGGTGTGTGCCTTCAGCTTGGGTCATGATCCCTAGGTTCTGGGATCAAGCTCCGTGTTGTCGGGCTCCCTGCTCGCAGGGAGCCTGCTTTTCCCTCTCCCCTATCTGCTGCTCCCCCTGCTTGTGCTCTCACTCTCTCCATCAGGTAAATAAATAAAATCTTTAAATACTACTAATAATAGTAATAATAAAGAAATCTTTGGCACTATACCATGTGAAAGACCCTTGAGGTCGTAGGCTTTATAATTCAATATCCATTATCTGAACATCAATATCCATATCTGATTATTACTGAACATTTTTGTTCTGTTTTGGTCATTTGCATTTCTTTCTGTTGTTCTTGTTGTCTACTTCCATTACTTTATTCATTTTCTACTTGTTCACTTTTTTTTGAGACACTTCAAGTTCCTCATTATTTTCTAATGTTGCCCTGCAGATTCAGGGAGATTCAAAGTTGTTTTTGGAGATCATAATCACACTAATTATGGTCCCAGACTAAAACTTCAATTAATGTTCTTTCTTTTTTTTTTTTTTTAAAGATTTTTATTTTATTTATTTGAGAGACAGTGAGAGAGAGCATGAGAGAGGAGAAGGTCAGAGGGAGAAGCAGACTCCCCATGGAGCTGGGAGCCTGATGTGGGACTTGAACCCTCGACTCCAGGATCACAACCTGAGCCAAAGGCAGCTGCTTAACCAGCTGTGCCACCCAGGTGCCCTTTTTTTTTTTTTCTTTTTACAGTTTTCCTCCTGCCTACCCACAAATCATTTTATGATTTTGTTTTGTTTTTTATTTTTTTAAGATTTTATTTATTTATTTGACAGAGATCACAAGTAGGCAGAGAGGCAGGCAGAGAAAGAGGAGGAAGCAGGCTCCCCTCGGAGCAGAGAGCCTGATGTCGGGCTCAATCCCACAACCCTGGGATCATGACCTGAGCCGAAGGCAGAGGCTTTAACCCACGGAGCTACCCAGGAGTCCCTTGTTTTGCTTTTCAAATCCCACAGCAATCAGTCATTTTAGGGCGCTATTCTGGAGCACTATTCTGAAGTATTTTGAATAAAATACTAAGACTCGTTACTTTTATGCACTGAAACATTAACAAATCTTAAAACACTGGCAGGGCAATACTGAATAAACTGACAGAAAGTGAGCATATTGCAGGTGTTCAATTTTAAATGGGCAACTTATTACAGAATATGTATCAAAATTACGGCAGCAAAACAAAACATTCATCACATTGGGTTGGGGGACTAGCTAGATAAATAAACAGGCAAACACCTTGGAAGTGGCTACCTTCACCACAACATTCAGAAAACACAGAACAATGGCTTTCAGTGGCCGTAACAACTGTGGTGCTCTTTAGAGGCTTTAGAAGAAATACTGTTAGAGACACAGGAAAGACACAGAACCCCTTTGCTGGGCTGACATACTGGCTGAGCAGGTTACTGTAGATAGTTGATCATTCAAAAGAACAACATGTAACTACTCACTGGCCGTGTACGGAATAACAAAGCACATCTTCATGCAACTTGTCCCTTTACCATTTTCTGAGCCTGCATCTATACTTTTCTCAATATACGTTATTCTTTTTACATTTCTCATGTTTTGGGTTGTTTCATGTGTATAACTATTTTTAGAATTTGTTTTTTTTTTTTTTTTGAAAAGAAAAATTTTTTTTAGAATTTTTTTTTTTTTTTTTTAGAAAAGACAAATCTTTGTGATAACTTTTTGATTTGTTACAAACACGGTTTTTAATGATTTTAAGGATATCACTTTAAGGTCTTTTTTGGGGCGTCCTGTTTTTTAACAATTTAATATTGAAATGTGTTGGTTGTGATACTGAAATTAACTAATATACCAAAAGACAATAAATCTCAGAATCTGTTAAGTGAAAAAAGAGGGACAGAATAGTATATGCCGTATATCATTATATATATTTTTTTTAAAAAGTGTGTATTTTTATATACATAGAATATATGCAGGATACAAAGTAACAAAATGCTACTATTAATACTGGCTTACTCTGAGGTGTGGTGAATGGCTAGGTAACAGCGGTGCAAGATTTCCTTTTCACTGTATATTCCTTGTACCTTAAAAATTTTATTCCATATACAGGAATTAACAATTTAAAAATAGAATTTAATAAGTGGTGCCTGGGTGGCTTAGTGGGTTGGGTGTCTGCCTTCAGCTCAGGTCATGGTCCCAGGGAGCTGGGATCAAGCCCCGCATCTGGCTCCAGCCCTGCATTGGACTCCCTGCTCGGCGGGAAGCCTGCTTCCCCCTCTCCCACTCCCCCTGCTTGTGTTCCCTCTTTCGCAGTTTCTCTCTCTGTCAAATAAAATCTTTAAAAATAAAAAAATAAAAATAGAATGATAAAAATCCCATTACACATAGTAGGCATTCAATAAACATGGAATAAAAAAATAAATGAATAAATGAATTAAGTAAAATGAATCTTAATGAATCTGAAACTTGCACTAAACTTAAACTTGCAGTAAAGCCTTGTGGTGGTATGTGCCCAAACAGGAGAAAACTTTAAGGTTGTAAATGGTCAATATCTTTAAATCTTCAGAAATGACAGAATTGTGACATAGCCAAGAAAAGAGCTTTGGTTGATAGAAGAACAGCATTTTTATAAGTGGTTCTAGGTTAGTCCTTTAAAAATTCTTAAGTAAGTAAAACCAGATTATCCTCCATCCCCCAAATCTGTGAAAGAATTACCAGTTATGGGCAAAAACACCTCTTATGGTCTAGAAGAAAAGCACTAATTCTACTGTTAATGTCAGGTCTCAAACTTGTCTAGTGGCAGTTTTATCAACCTTCCTCTCACTGCTAAACAGTGAAATTTCATAACTGCATGAGATTAAATGGTATTTATCTATATTTTGGGGTGGAGAGAAGGAGATTATGGAGAGGGAGAGTTTTTTTTTTTTTAAAGATTTTATTTATTTATTTGAGAGAGAGATCACAAGTAGGCAGAGGCAGGCAGAGACGGGGGGAGCAGGCTCCCTGCTGAGCAGAGCTCGATCCCAGGACCCCGAGACCATGACCTGAGTCGAAGACAGAGGCTTAACCCACTGAGCCACCCAGGTGCCCCTTGGAGAGGGAAAAATCTTAAGCAGGCTCCATGCCCAGCACAGAGGCTGACATGGGGGCCAATCCCATGACCCCAAGACCAAGGCCTGAGCCAAAATCAAGTCGGAGGCTTAAATGACTGAGCCACCCAGGTACCCTTACTAAATGACTTTCTTTTTTTCTTTATTTATTTGAGATGGAGAGAGAGGAAGAAGCAGACTTCCAACTAAGCAGGGAGCCCAACATGGAGCCTAGATCCCAGGATGCTGGATCATGACCCAAGCCAAAGGCAGATGCTCAGCAAACTAAGCCACCCAGGCACCCCTAAATGGCTTTTTAAAACAGAAGTGAAGACTGAATTGGGGAAAAAGCTATTGTCATTTTGTTATATCTCTAAATGGAACCAATCCATTACTCTTTATTACAAGGAAGTTTCCTATACAGATGGTCCCCAACTTAGGATGATTCGACTTAGAATTTTTTGATTTCACCATGGTATAAAAGTGATACATTCAGTAGAAACTGTACTTCGAGTTTTGATTTTTCCCACGGCCAGTGATATGCATGCAGTATGTGTCTCTCTTGTGATGCTGGGCAGGCAGAGTGAGCTGCAGCTCCATGTGATCACATGGTAGCTATGTGATCACAAAGGTAAACAACCCCGACACTTACAATCATTCTGTACCTGCAGAGCCATTCTGTTTCTCACTTTCAGTACAGTATTCAATAAACTGCCTGAGATATGCAACACTTTATTACAAAACAGACTCGTGCTAGATGATTTTGTTCAACTATAGGCTAATATAAGCGTTCTGAGCACTTTTAAGGTAAGTTAGGAGTATTAAATGCATTTTTTAAAAAAGATTTTATTTATTTATTTGATGGAGAGAGATATCACAAGTAGGCGGAGAGGCAGGCACAGAGAGGGGGAAGCAGGCTCCCCGCCGGGCAGAGAGCCCAATGCGGGACTCGATTCCAGGACCCTGAGATCATGACCTGAGCTGAAGGCAGAGGCTTAACCCACTGAGCCACCCAGGCACCCCGATTTATAATATTTTCAACTTACAATAGGTTTATTGGGATGTAACCTCATCGTTAAGTCCAGGAAGAACTGCGTCTCCCTACATTTGCTGAGAAAGCTGGTTCTGATATTTTTCTGAAAAATAGTAAAAGGGAGGGCAAACAGACTTCAAATGAATAGGTTTACTGTATCATCTATGTCAGTGGAAGTAACCAAGAGTTTATACTAAGTGCAAAGTTACTTGAGGCTTTGTTTACTGCCTTATGTCCTAAGAGAAGCAAACCAGCAACCTACTGTACAGTTAGGTCAAGCCTTAGGAACAAGCATGGATCTAAAAAATGACAGTTTCTTGGAATCAAAATAATAAGGGGATGACACTGGAATTCTAGCTATTCTTGTTGAGGAGATGAAAGCTAAATTGTGGAATTCACTATAGTATACAGATTCTTAAAGAGTTTTGCCAAAAACTGAAGACAACTGGACAACTGGATAAAAGTGAAGTGAAGACAACTGGATAAAAGTGGTTTTGCATTGAGCAGCTCTATGTAAAATGCTTACAACAGTGTCTGGCACAGGAGATTTGCTATGTAAAGGTAAATGCTATTTATTATCATCCTTATTATGACACTCACCACTTCAAAATAGCTGAAAGTTTTTATCAGCCATATTGTACCTTTATATAAAGTAATCTGTAGGATACCAAGAGGAGAAACAGTCCCTGTTTGTAAGAAGTTTAAAGTGATACATTTTGAAGGAGAATAAAAAGTTAAATTGTTAAAGAAAAAAATATTTAGTTTCTTTGAGGAAGCATCTTTTGATAGTTTAGCTAGAGTCCTTCATCAAAGGCTGAGAAAAGTTCATAGCTCCTTCTTCCCAAACAAGTTAAAAACAGAGACCACTAATATTTAAAATAAAGTGAAACAAATGTATTGCTTTTCAACAATTCTGGTGTCGTAAAATCTATCTAAACCAAACTCCCCCTACATCTTGAATACAAGAATCAAAATTCTCAGGGAAGTAAGGCACTTGAGTGGGAGTCTATATAATATTTTTTTCCCCCTGACAAGGGTAGAATGCCAAGAGGAAAAGGCCAGGAGGAAGACTGCCTAGAGACCTGGGTATGTGGAACTGTCCTTAGCCTTCATGTATGTATACCTCCACTTCTGAACACCTTTATTTTTGGATACCTTCCAGTCTATGAAAAGGGGAAGAAAAGACAAGAAAATTAAAAAAAAAAAAAAAAAAAAGGAAGAGGAATAAAAGGAACTGTTCTACAGCTGTACTGGACAATCGAAAGGTGGGAAATGTTCTTCAGTGAATTAAAACTCTTACAATCTCTCTGAAAAGGAGAGGGCAAAAATCTTTTTGAAAAGAAAGCCTTAATTTCTGGTAGAGATTGTCCTGGAAAGGTTAACTTTCCAAAGTGACAGGAAGGCTCACCAAACTCCAACACATAATTTAAACTTCCCTCTGACATACAATAGAAAATCTACCCTTGAGGCATTAGGCCTTTCTTATCTACCTTAAAATATACCCTGTCTCTCACTTCCCCCCAGATTTCTCTTCTCAGGTAGAAATTAAGGAGAAATTTAACTTGCTTTGCTAACCTGAGGAAAAGTTTTCTACATGGAGAATGTATAAATTAGATCACAACATGTTTATATGGCTCTCCGATACTGTTGAGATTATTTCTGAATTCTGCAACTTTTGCATTCTTAAGAGTGGACAATACATGGACTTTGGAATACCTGAATTTTAAAATACAAAGACTACATACATGTTTGCCTGAGGTCCTTAATACTTCAAAGGATCCACTAAGGGCTCCTCCCATGGATTGGTAACACTTAGGAATTGT
This sequence comes from Enhydra lutris kenyoni, assembly GCF_002288905.1. Lineage (NCBI taxonomy): Eukaryota > Metazoa > Chordata > Mammalia > Carnivora > Mustelidae > Enhydra > Enhydra lutris. The sequence continues at coordinate 76,694,002 of NW_019154093.1, read as the reverse complement.
TTAAAAAAAAGAGAGATAGGGGCGCCGGGGTGGCTCAGTGGGTTAAGCCTCTGCCTTCGGCTCAGGTCATGATCTCAGGGTCCTGGGATCGAGTCCCGCATCGGGCTCTCTGCTCCGCAGGGAGCCTGCTTCCCTCTCTCTCTCTCTCTCTCTCTCTCTCTCTGCCTGCTTCTCTGCCTACTTGTGATCTCTGTCAAATAAATAAATAAAATCTTAAAAAAAAAAAAAAGAGATCTAGGTCTTCCAGAGAGGAGGGATCTAGGTCTTCCAGAGGGGAGAGAGCAAGACATGGAGTTTAATTCTCAAACCAATGCTTTTCCCAAAATAATCACATACCCCCATAGAGAAAATAGGAAATGAAACATTACATTCAATTTGGATTTGGAGGTGGCCTTCCTAAGCAATTTATTCAAGTACAAACAATATTTATGTAGAAAGAACCTGGTTATAAATATAATTATGAAACCTTATTAATTCACATTTATCAGTGGGGATCCTAAATTGCATTACAAAGAGATCTGAATTATACAACAGAATTACTAAAACTGCTCCTTTGTTAGTCTATCTGCCTCTCTTTCATCCCCAGGTTGTCAGGTACATGGTTTATTAGGTAGAAGGATGAAGTGTTTCTTTTTTTTTTTTTTTTTTTAAGATTTTATTTATTTATTTGACAGACAGAGATCACAAGTAGGCAGAGAGGCAGGCAGAGAGAGAGGAAGGGAAGCAGGCTCCCTGCTGAGCAGAGAGCCCAATACAGGACTCGATCCCAGGACCCTGAGATCATGACCCGAGCCGAAGGCAGCGGCCCAACCCACTGAGCCACCCAGGCGCCCGGATGAAGTGTTTCTAGGAAGAAGAAATAGCATATACAAACACTGAATGGTCAGGGTTAGGACTTTGAAACAACCCTGCATTTTCCACCTCTTATTATCCTCCTCATTACTATCTTCCCTATGACCTGAGGATTCTGAACAAAATAAAATGAAAATAGCCTAGCTTTAGCACAGGCTGAGTTAAGCAGACCTAGGTTTAAATCTCAGCTTTAAAGTACTTATAAGCTAAAAATAGTTCAGTGACATATCTATAAGTTTCGGGAGATGGGATTTCCCTAGGTTCCTGGTAGAAAAACCTGGTTTGCAATGAATGAAGAGTTCTCCCCAATAATTCTTGGAATTCATCTCTGTCTCATTCCACTGGATTCTGTAAGTGGGCCTGGTTGCCAACATAGCCTGAATCATGTACTCCCACGTTATGGTTGAAGCACATCTCAGCTGTTTCATGCATAATGTGTTCTCATACCTGGGTTGGTCAAAGGAATGACTACTGGACCACAGGGGTTATTCAAAATGGAGTTAGAAGGCTTCCAGATTAACTTTTCACTGGAAACAGGAGCAAAAAACTGTTTTCTAGCCTGTTTGGGTCTGATGGAACATGAGACAAAGGGCAGTATATGTATATAGCTCTCTACTTGGATGGCTACCCCAACGAGTGTTACCTGTTTGCAATCTATGTCTTTGTGCCTCTTGTTAACTTCCTTTGGCATTTAACTTTTCCAGATTCTGGTTCCCACTGATGTGGCTGTGGCAAGTATACATAAGACAAAATAATGAGGTGTGTGCGCATGGTGGGGATGAGGGAGTGGTAAAAACAATGGCTATCTCAAAATCATGTATTCTGAGCTTGGTGAGATTTACTCCACCTCTGGCCCTGAAGTACTGAGTAGACTAGCAGTCCCAGAGGCTGGTAGCATAGTACAAAGGGTATTCCCCTACTACAGGATTTTCCAGTTTCTTTCTTGCTACCAGATTGGTGGTGGTAAACAGGGGAGGTATATTTGTATAACTAGAAGACTTAAAGAGGGCTCTGCCAAAGCAGGATAGAGTTAAAGAGTCTCAGTATGAGACCATGAGTTTGAAGACACTAGAAAGAAAAGAACTTGTCTATAAGCAGTTGCTTGGAATCTGAAGCTGAAGGCTGTCCAATGCAAAGGACGTAGCCGTTTCAGTCACTGTGGCCAGGGTGACCAAAATGGAACCATGGGCCTGAAATAAAAAAATTGTGAAACAGTTAACAAAACCAAAAGACAACTGACAGAATGGGAGAAGATATTTGCAA
>NW_019154093.1:76675345-76691487 GCF_002288905.1 Enhydra lutris kenyoni | reverse complement strand
GGCGTTAAGGGGGTAGGAGAAGAATAAATGAAACAAGATGGGATTGGGAGGGAGACAAACCATAAGTGACTCTTAATTTCACAAAACAAACTGAGGGTTGATGGGGGGAGGGGGGTTGGGAGAGGGGGGGTGGGGTTATGGACATTGGGGAGGGTATGTGCTATGGTGATGCTGTGAAGTGTGTAAACCTGGCAATTCACAGACCTGTACCCCTGGGGATAAAAATATATTATATGTTTATAAAAAATAAAATTAAAAAAAAAATTGTGGAAGAAGTGGTCAGGAAGTCTACCGGATCTCTTAACTGTAAATCCTAATCTGCCAAAGGTGACATTAAAAGGAGAATCTCTTAAAAAAAAAAAAAAAAAAGGAGAATCTCCACAGGAGTCTCCAGAGGAGACTGCCAAATGTTACTAAGACTCCTGTTGCGACATTAAACTTTTCCTTGGGGATGTTACATAAATTATCACTGACACTATGAGGAAGACTAGGGGGTGGGTAGCACTTTACTTTAAAAAAAAAAAAACACCTTTATTTATTTATTTTAGAGAGTAGGTGACCGAGGGGGGCGGGGCAAAGGGAGAGAATCTTCAGACTTCCCGGTCAGTGCAGATGCCAAGGTGGGCTGGATCTCACAACCCTGAGATCACGACCTGAGCCAAAACCCAGAGTCGGATGCTTAACCAACTGAGCCACCCAGGTATCCTCCCTTTTTGCCTGCTTCTTAAATAGCTCCACAGAATCCAAGCTGGAACAAACCAGCTGCTACAATATGTATTTGGCACCCCTGCCCTGCCTGTCCATTCCTCATTTTCTAACCCCCACACTATTCTGTCGTTTTTCCACTTTACGCTGATTAGAAACAAAGAATTAGGAGTTTAAAGAATTCTGCTTTCTTTTATATTACTGAATAATGTATGATGTAGAAATGTCAAGCAAACATGTCCTGTAGTTAGTGCTATAAAGGGAACGGCTTCATGAAGCACATTTGAAACATCTGAACTACTGAGGTCTAGAAGGGTACGGACTCACTTTTACTATACTGCTCTACTCCTTATTATCTTATACTGGGCTGCTTAACTTTTCCTAGTCTTTGAAGATTCTCTGGTTCAAATCTGTGATTCAGATTAAACTTGACTAAAACTCAGGGAAAAGCAAAATAATGCACCAAAAACAGACTTACAAAACAGAGTATTTACCTTCCCTTTTGGGTCTCCAGGAAAGCCTCTTGGCCTGGCTCCTACTAGGCAGCTCTGTGGCAAAGGCCATTTCCTTCATTATCAGTAAGGGGCGCCCTCAACATTTTTTAACTCCTCTAAGTTCAAACCCTGAAAAGCTAAACCCACAAGTGCCACTTTCTACCTATTCTATGTTCCAAGTTTTTTGGTGTGAGGACCTTCTTCCTCTATGAATGATTGATAATGAGAATCTCTTATTTAAGGAAAACTCTCCACCCTACCCAACAGAGTATAACCTTATTCTATGGCCATAAAAATAATCCTATCAGAGTACAAGAGGCATAACATCTGAACTCATGGTTTATAGGAAAAGTAAGGGGGAGGGTGGGAAGAGGCTTCACTCTTTTAACACACAGCTCAGAAGGGGGATGGGTAGCCCCTGGACCTCACTTGGGTACAGGTATCACAGATATTGTACGGCATGAGGCATTGTGGCAGATTACAGTTCTCAGAGGTCACCACAGACTGAGTTCATGCTTTATTTAAGCCCTATCTTGTTCACCAGTGCAGCAGCATCAAGGTCCAGTTAGAACACCCAGGTCTGGCTACCCAGGCAGGTGGATACATAAAGCCAGTCATTATGATCTAAGAGGCCTCCTTCACTGCATGCACCACTCTTCTGAGTCACATCAGGCTTGAGGTACAGCTGTTCAGGAGTTCCAACTGCCTGCTGCTGCTGTTGAGTAGGGGCCATAAGGTCCAATTTCTCACAACGAAAGATCTCACAGCATGGAATATGGGCGCCAGGACACCCAGAACTTCCTGGAATACAGGTGATCTTAACATTAAGCTTTAAAAAACATGTCCCAATATCTCCATCCCCAACTTAGTGCCTAGAAGTGCCTTATGAACACAACTCTCCCAAATTCAGATAAGCAGGGAGTAGTTCTTCCCTACAGTGCATTTTCTGGTTTCGAAGGCAGATTTTGTGGCCAACAACTTTTGTCAGGATTGTTTAGCCCTACAAGGGATATAAGGAAACTAGAACAGGATTTTCTTAAGATGGCCTTCAAACTCTAGGGATTAACCTCCTATGGTATTAATAGTTATAAATGACAATTTCTGCTCATGCATTTTTGGTGAGAACGAAATGAAGAATACTTCCTGATGATTCCAGAAAATATTGATTATGTGACCTTAAGTTACTTAACCTTTTGTATCTGTATCTGTCTGTAAAATGGGGATTATAACAGTATTTAGTTTATAGCATTTTTACATGTAGTACACGAGTTAATATGCATAAAGTGCTTAGATCAATGCCTGGCATATAGTAAGCACTTCCTAAGTCCTAGCTATCATCAATTTATCATTATTATTATTTCCAACCCCCCCCCCCCGCAATCTGCCTGGAATACTAAAGAAGGGCAAGTAAGGAGGAAGGAAGGAGGGAGAAAAAGTAAAAGGAAGGAGCTTAGGGTTAGCCAGGGTCAAGGAGGTAGGTCTGGAAAATATGTAGGACCATGCCTAGAAGGAATGCTTGCCAGGAAAGATCCTAAATAATGATATAGGTTACAAAGGGCAGAGGCCAAAACTGTCTCTGTGCTGGCAGAAATAAGCAGGACATAAGCTTTTTCAGACCAGGAATGGAGTGATGATAAGGGAACTGTACTGCCGTATACAAACAGAGCCTTAGGCAATTTGCTTGAAACAAACTGAATTAGAGGATAAACAGGTCAAAAGGAATACTCTTGGTACTTTTTACTCACATGGATTGTTTTGCAACCTTTAAAGTCTTTAAGTCTCTTAAGACTTTAAAGTCTTTAAGTATTAGCATGAGTTTATCATAATTTTTTAGGTCTTCCCCCAAATTTGCGGGCTTTTTTAATCTCAATTTCAGACAATTATTAAAAAAACAATGTAAATGTCCTTTACTATCGAAGCCATTGCAAATATTAAAAAATGCAGTAAACAATTAGTACACATAATTAGTACACGTGTAATTACAATTAGTACATGTGTAATTACAATTAGCACATATGTACTAGTAAATGTAGGACAGTATGATTCCTTGAAAAACATATTTTTTCACAAAAAAATTCTCGAAGACTCAAAGAAGTAGAAAAGCAAATCTCTGGCCACCAAAACTACCAAACACACAAAAAGTCAGCAGATGGATATAATCTTTTTTTTTTTTTTTTTAAGATTTTATTTATTTATTTGACAGATAGAGATAGGCTGAGAGGCAGTCAGAGAGAGAGAGAGGAGGAAGCAGGCTCCCCGCTGAGCAGAGAGCCCGATGCGGGGCTCAATCCCCAGGGTCCTGAGCCGAAGGCAGAGGCTTTAACCCACTGAGCCACCCAGGCGCCCCGGATATAATCATTTTTGACTAATGTGGCATGTTGAGGAAATTACTATTGGGAGCATTTTTGTTTTCTACCAAATTGCTGAGGCTCCCTTCATATGCGGCAGTTTGCTTTGACTGTTTTAACCAAATCATCTCTTGCCAGCAAAGAGCCAAAGAAGCTAACTGATTAGGATGCCAAACTGCAGGCTGGTGAGATACGTGAAGGGTCAAAACAGAGCAAGAAGGGCCAAGGGAAGATGGGGAGAGCTCCGGACAAGGCCTGAAATACATCTCACCAACACCGAGTTAGTCTTCCTTCAAAGGGTAGCAAATTCATCTTAGATCTAGACTTGGCCCTTAGGATGCAGCAGGACTACACTGATAAAGGACATAAAATATGAGATATTCTGAATGAAAGAGTTCATTATTATTATTTTTAAAGATTATATTTTTTTAAAGATTATTTCTTTGAGAAAGAGAGCGCATGACTGCATGAGTGAGAGAGGGAGAGAGAATCTCAAACAGATTCCGCGCTGAGCATAGAGCCTAATGCAGGGCTTGACTTCATGACCCGAGCCAAAACCAAGAGTCAGACGTTTAACTGACTACACCGCCCAGGCACCCGGGATTTTATTTTTAAGTAATCTCTACGTCCTACATGGGGCCCAAACTCATAACCCGGAGATCAAGAGTCACATGCCCCACGGACTGACTGAGCCAGCCGGGTGGCCCAAGAGTTCTCTACTTTAATTTTAGCATTGACATTATCTTCTTTATGCTAGGTATTTGCTTAGCAAACTCTTTTTTTCATACATGGTACAAAAGCAAATTTCATTTTCCATATTCCCCTTTGAGTTATTACAAATTATAAATGGGGAAGTATTCTTAATCAATTAAGTATTACTGTGTTTTTAAAAAACCCCTTTTTGCTTTGTTTGGTGTTAGTGAAATGAGGATAACAGCATCTTCCACCACAGAAATGGTGGAATAATTAAGAGAATGTAAGTGAAACATTTGAATTCCAGAGAAAATACACTCTAATTTTATTATTTTCCTTTTCTAGATAAAGCAACTGGGTAACTCACTCAGCTTAAATAATAACTAATCATTACAAATTTTCAAACTTTTTGCATTTGCATTTCTTATCCCATTACTAATTTCTGAGGTTAAAACTCTTACCTTAGAATCTTTAGAAGTTTTGCTCACTTTACAAGCTTGCCAAGAGCAGATTACCCATGGATCATTCAGTCTATCAGCCTCTAAAACAGGAAAGTGAATTTGGGGAATTTCATGCTAAAGCCGAAAGCCACTAAAGAGCATCATGCCTTCTCGGTTTTGAGATAATGATTTTGAAAGACTCCGTGGTGAAACGCTTTTATCTTAAAAAACCGCACTTGGGGAGCGCCTGGGTGGCTCAGTTCGCTGAGTGACCAACTCTTGATCTCGCCTCAGTTCATGATCAGGTCCTGGGATCCAGCCTGTGCCCTCATTGCAGAATTGCTTGTTCCTCTTCCTCTGCTCCTTCCACTCCTTCAATCTTGCCGGTGCTCTTTCTTAAATAAATAAATAAAAACTTAAGGGCAAAAAAAGGACAGCCTTTCAAAAAAAAAAAAAAAAACCCAAAAGACAAAAAAACAAACAAACAAATAAACAAATAACAACACACTTGGTACAGTAGAAAAACCTAGGGCCTGGAGAACTGGTTCTTCTGATCATACCATTTATTAGACGAGTGGCCTCAGAATAATTAGCTCCTCTGGGCCTTAATTTCCATTCTGTAAAACCTCCTCTCAGCTCTAAATTTTGGATCCTGTGCTTACTAGTTTATTTCTTCAGTGTCTCATGAATTAATCAGGAAAAAATCTGGAGAAAACCAAGACTTCTACCTGTATCATTTCATCAGTTTTGCCAGCTCACCCATCCTATTTCTACTTTTAGGCTGAGAACCCTTCTCTTGCTTTTGATCTTTCCCTCTTATGCACTTTATGAACAAATTATAGTATTAATCACAAACACCTGTAGAGTGCTTTCCAAGATTTACCAACCCCTTCTGCAAATACTCTTAATTGATTATTATCTTAATAATAGGCTGGTAGCTATTATATTCAGTTTACCTGGCCTGCCCAGAAGAGTTCAATGAATGAATTGTCCAAAGTGACACAGATAGTAAGTTATGGAAACAAACCTTCTGATTCCAAAGTCTATACTCTTTCCACAACATTACTGTTCCTAGTAGGAGCAGATCCAGATTTGTGGAACCTGAGGTTTATACAATTTTGGTGGACATTTTCAAGAAAAGGAATACAAAATTACAATAAAGCACTAACATAATCCTGTGAACACACTGTTAGGGTTCCTCTTAGGGCCCTGAAAGGGGGTCTATTCAAGCGAAGTGCTTTTAGGATTAATCTTAAGGATTGAGTTTCATGGTTTTCCGTGACTATACAATTATTTAATTTTCACTATATGCCAGACACTTAAGTAAAATACTGTTTTTGTTATCATAAAAACCCTATGAGGTAGGTACTATCCTTGTTTTACAGAGCACAGAATGAGGCTTGGAGAGCAAAATAATTTGCCTAAGGATACAGAGCTTGTAAGTGCAAAGTATCAAAACTGGAACTGAGACATGGGTTGATATTATAAATCTATGGTACTTTGTTCCTATATAAGCCTTTTTTTCGGGTTTCCTGGGAATCAACCTATTCTACCACTTCCTACTACATTCTACAGTTCTGGGCCTGATAGGCCCATGTCTGAACCAGTGCCATTTTGTCTCCCCAAATCCGTTCTCCTATCATCTACCATGAATGCTGCTACCACCCTAGCAATCCTAAAGCCCTGCTGTAATTCTCTGCATTTATCAAAGGTGGAAAGCAGTTACTGCTCATATGCACTGTCTGGCGATAGATTCTGTACAGCCTTCTGAGGTGCTGAACTATTACGGAAAACTTTCTTTTGTGTGAACCAGGCACAGTGGGTGAAGGGAAAGCACATTTACATCTCAGAACCTGATCCCTCAATCCCCACTCCTCAATCACAGTTCTTCATTTGCAACACAAAACCTTAAGACCAACCTCACAGGGTGGTAAGAATTAAGGGCAGAGGGGGCAGGGTTGGGGCCAACAGCAAGTGGTCCTCAAATGTTGGTTGATTTCTTCTGCCTCACTCAATCCCTCCAAAGAACTTGTAAATTCCTTGAAGGCAGGAGCCTTCATACATTTTTGGTATTTCCCAAAAGCCAACATAAGAGACACCTCATGATTATTCAACCAGATCACCTAAACTGATACACTCCAGTGTCTGGTCTTGCTCAAGAACCTACAATGGCTGTGAGAACAAAATCAGACTCTGGAGTCTGACTTTGGATGTTGCTCACTTTCTCTGTGACCTCTGCAAAGTTACTTAACCTCTCTGAGCCTCAAGCCCCTTATTTGGAAATGTTAAGAAGTTACCTACCTCATAAGGCTATGATGATAATTCAGGTGAACTGCTAAGTACATAATCAGTTCCTCAAAACTGCTAGCTGTATTTATACCCTGTCCCCAACATTCTGCGTCCACAAAAACTTGGCCTCTGCATTCTCATTTCTCCGTGTTTCCAACATACGCACCTCCCCGGGGACCAGTCTCACCACCCTCTGACCTGCTCTACTTTCCCGACTTCGGCGTTTAACGCCCAGCCTTCATCAAATGCCGCAGGGGACGCTCTGTATTAAGAAAGTTGCATCAGTTCTCTCCCCAAAACCACCAAAAGTGCCCAGGAGGTCGGTTCTACTACGGTTGCCTTTTTAGGGAACAGGAAACACGCCCTGAGGGTTTGAGTGACTTCCCTGAGTTCAACGAACTCTGCTGAGGCCGCAGCCCGCCCCTTCGGCCTCTTCCCGGGCCCAAGGGGGCCGCGCGTCCATTCACACCCTGCCCAGTCCCTCCACTTCCAGTAGCTTCCCCGCTCCTCCCCGCGCCGGTCGACCCCACACCTGAGTCAGGCCCCCGGGGGTACGCCCCATCCGTCCTTGGCGGCTTTTCCCTTTTCTCTGCCAGAGACTGAGGGGGAGGCCGACGCCGAAGTCCCGCACGCGTGTAGGTCACCGCGAACTCTTTCGGCTGAGGACCCGAGGGGCAAGCTCCGCAGAGGAGGGCAGCAGCCCTGTGGACGCCGCAAAGTGGGGGCGCAAGGCGCGGGTCCTGCCGGGCCGCCAGTCACGTGGCGGGGAGGGGGCGCCGGCGCGCGCCACAGCGCGGGCGGGCGCGCGCGCTTGAGAGCTTGTGGAGGCGCGAGTCGCGGTTCGGGCGTGTGTATGGTGGGGGGGGCGGGGGCGGCGGCCGGGAGGGCAGACTCCGCCCCCTGTGCGCATGCTCGGGCCCCGGCGGATTATAAGGCAGCCCCGCGGGCCGGGCCCGACAAAGTGCTGGCGAGCTGCGACGTGACCTGTCGGCCGCGTGGGTGCCCGAGCGAGCTAACGAGGTAGCTGGCGAAGGACGCGACCTGGACCCTGGGCCTTGCGGGACTCCAGCCGTGTCACGTACACGCTTGGCGGCGCGAACCGCGCATAACGGTTAGTTGGGTAACGGCCCGCGGCGGCGCTGGGCGCGGACCCCGCGGTGCCTCTGCCGCCCTGGCGGGTGGGAGGGGGCCTCGGGACTGGGGCGCAGACCTGGGTCTCGGGGGAAGGAGGCGGCCCGGCAGGGGCATCGTGGCCGCGGGCGGCCGCGTAGCTCCGGAACGCGGCGTTGGGGAAGGAGACCTTGAGGCGATGGGGACAGTGCCTTCCCTCGTCCGGCGGGGCTGCGGCCCGGTAGTCAGGTGCGGGCCACCGGCCTGGCCGGGGAGTTGGGTTTGGATGCCGGTGACCTTGGGGAAGTAGCTTTTCCCCTAGCGTTCAGGAGTCTCCTCAAGAGATGCTTTTAATTTGGAAAAGGGACGACGTGGGGCTGGCTCACGTGGTGCCTCCCCGCTCTCCTGGCCTCGTTCTGCTCGGAGAGAAGGGACTCGGGGTGGGAGTTATTTTGGACTCGTGGCATGCCTGCCCCAACCTCGGCCAGCCAATCTTTGCCCCACCTGGTGACTTGCGAGGGTGGTTTGGGAAGCCGCAGTCCCCGCAGCCAAGACGTGACTGCAGGGTTCGAGTGGACTTTGCGGAGGGAATAGTGCAGCTGGCCGACGCGGGGACTGGTGCTGACGGGGACTCTTTGTCATTCAACCTGTGGCTGCCGAATCTCGACTGGAGCGCCCTCGCGCTCCTGGTCTTGAAGGCAGCCCTGTTGGGAGGGATCTGAAGGATAGCGTTACACTTGGTCAGATGCACGCGTTTTGTTCCAAGTACATCCTTTTCTTCCACGTGCATTTTAGCATTTCATTTCTTTGTCACGACTTGTTTGGTGTGACGAGCACTGGCCCAAACCACTTTGTGATTATTTTCAACCAAGAAACAAACGGATTTCTGCTTGAGCCGGTTTGCAGCGTTTGCTTACGAGCTAGGCGCCTACTGATAACAGTAGAATGTTTACAGAGCTACTCTTTACCATAACTAGTTTTGAAATGTTTTTTTTTTAATTTCCCAAAAGTTATTCCGGTTTCGAAATAAAATGCGCACATGTCAGTGCCCTGATGAAACAAATGTGGGCTTAGTAACTAGTGGAATGTCGTGATAGGGTGAACTCAGTATTGTGTGAAAGTTTGGAAGAGTATGACTAGGAATTAGGCATTAATAAACAATGTCAGTGTCGTTTACCAGAACTGTGAGTGAATTAGAGACTGCGTATCTTCAGCTTTTTAGGATGGCGTTAAGTAGTGCCCCTAAGTCCAAGTCTTATGCTGAGAAGTACAACTTTGCCTTAAAATTGCCATAGGAAATATCAGGAATTCAAGATATCTAGGCTTTAATACAGGTAATGGGTAAGTTTTATTTCAGAGTTTAACATACTTGAGTAATTTAGGGTTTAGATAAATGCTGTTCTTTAATCGTATTGCAGTGACTCTTGTTAAATATATAAGTTAATTGTCTGGAGAGATTTTGTGAGATTTTTATAGCTGAATAGATTTAAAGGTTTGGTTGTAAGCTTAACATAATAGGCTATAACATCCCTGAACAGATTTTTTGAAAAGGATAAAAAGGTCATAGGCTGAAACCATTTGATAGTGTTTGAATAGTTTACATGTCTTTTTGTCTTCTAAATATTAATGCATATAACATTAACCCTGGAAAAGATCTTAATGACCAGCTAGTCAGATTCCCTTATTTTACAGATTAGGAAATTGAAATTGGAGAAGTTAAGTGACTTAACATCTTAGATGTGAAAACTTGTTTGTGTGGGAATTAATGTCTTTTGACTCCTATTAATCAGATCGGCACTCTTGAGCTTTCCGTAAAATTGTTAATATGGATATAAATTATTTTATACTAAAAATAGATATTTGAGGAACTTTTGCCCAATTTATGTCCTTCATTCCCATTGTGTTTTCAGTCCACTTTATAATGCATCCCTATGTAGGATTTAGGTCCCTGTAAATGCCTATATGGTCAGTCTGTTTTTGTTGCAGATGAAGACTAGGAAGATGGAACTTGGATGTGAGAAAAACAAACCAGAGAGTTGTGGGTATTTATGTATTCAGCAATTTGTTATCAGCTGCTAGGCACTATGAGAGACTTAGGTTTCAGCAATAAACAGGTTCTGGCCCTGTTCCTCCTGGAGTTTTTAGTTTAACTGAAGAGCAGATAGACTGGTAACAATGATTACTACAAGTACTCTTTATAAAGAAATAACTGAGTGTTATAATAGAGAAAGTACAGATTCCTGGGGAACGAAATGGTGTATTCTGTACTTATGCAAAGACACCCAACCTAGTATAGAAGCAATCTGGGTAGGCTTCTGTGAGGAAATGCTACTTAACTTTTTAGACTTGATGGTTAGGAGCTAACTAAGCCAGGAAGTGATGGTGGAAAAAGCATTCCAGCCATGAATGCTGAAGCTCCAGAGTACAGGGTACGTTGGAAAAACTGCAAGAATTTAGCAAAGCTAAAGCATAAGAGGGAGAAGGGAAATTTGGGAGAGGTGGAAGTTGGAGAGATAGATAATATCAGATAATGGAATGCTTTATAAGTCATTTTAAAGAATTAAGGAAGGGACTACCTTAAAAATTTAAGGAAGCACTCTTGCCTTGAAGCTAATCAAAAGCAGTTTAAGGGTTTGAAGAGTTGAGGAACATATTTTGCTTTTTAGGAACTTCACTCTGTATACAATGTGGGAACAGGCTGAGGGAGGCTTTTGGGAGTGTGTGAGACCACAGTGATGGACAGTAGTGGGAGGACATGAGAGGGGGGATCACACAGATGTGGGAAACTAGGGCAGCCAAAGTTAAAAGTATCTCCAACCTTCCAACTTGACCAAATACGATTTTGTGGGTTTACCAGATGGTATTTGTCTCCATTTAACCAGTGGGGGCAATTAAGACATTGTATGATTAGCCCAGGGCTGCTCAGGTTGTCAGTCTCGGAAATAAAACAAATCCATTCCTGTCCTCTTTGTAGTTCTGTTGGTGTTATTGATAGTGATTTTTTTTTCTTATTTATTCCCCTCTAAACAAACTTCTATCAAAAAATTTCAAACACAGTTGAGAGCCAGTGTTTTATCTATCCCTTTTCTACTTCCCTAGACCTGCTGGGTTATTCGGAAGCAAATCATATGTGTATAATTAATTTGTCTACGAATATTTAAGTATATCTCTAAAAGATAGGATTCCAGGAAATCATAACCACATACTATTGTCTCATCTGTAAAAATGAACATAACCAAATAACCAGGCAGTATTCAAATTTTCCTCAGTTGGCTTTTTTTGTTTTTTTGTTTTTGTTTTTGTGTTTTTTTAAGTAAGCTCTACACCCAACACAGGGCTTGAGCTCAAGACCCCACCATCTAGAGTCACATGCTCTAGTGGCTGAGCCAGCCAGGCGTTGTACCCCTAGGGTTTTTTGTTTGTTTGTTTTTTAATTTTTTAAGATCTAAATGTTTATTTGAGAGAGAGAGAAACCATGTAGAGAGGGGCAGAGAGAGAAGTCAGGCAGATTCCATGCTGAGTGTGGACGATGGAGCCTGTCTCGGACTCCATCTTACTACCCTGATATGGTGACCTGAGCCAAAACCAAGAGTTGGGTGTTCAAGCAACTGTGCCACCCAGGCACCACCCCATTCCAGGTTGCTTTTAAGTAATTGGTTTGTTTGATTTGGAATCCAAACACAGTCACACATTACCTTTGGTTGCTAATCTTTTAATCCGCAGTTTCCCCGTTTGTCATTTGTCATAATTGATTTGCTGAAGGAACCCGGTTATTTTTCCTGGTTTCCCTCATTCTGGATTTTGTTGAATATGTCCCTCTGGAATAGTTTTAACATGTTTTAGTTCAGCATATCCCTTGATTCCCTGTATTTCCTATAAATTAGTAGCTAGTTTGAAGACTTCAAGCATGCTTAGATCAGTTCAGGTTTGATTTCTGAGAGTAGGAACAGTGTGGAGGAAAGAACAAATATAATTCATAGGTGATGATGTATATTTCCATCAGGAGGCCTTTGGTTATCACTGACTTTGCTAAATTAATGGTGTGGCTCCATTTCTTCATTAGTGGCTTGCAAATGGCCTTTAATTCTCTCATATTCCTCTTTTTTTTTTTTTTTTTTTAGATTTTATTTATTTAGGGATGCCTAGGTGGCTCAGTCGGTTAAGCATCTGCCTTTGACTCAGGTTGTTATCCCAGGGTCATGGGATCAAGTTCCACATGTGGCTCCCTGCTCAGTGGGGAGCCTATTTCTCACTCTGCCTGCTGTTCCCCCTGCTTGTTTTCTCTCTCTCAGATAAATAAAATCTTTTTATTTATTTATTTTTTAAAAGATTTTATTTATTTGACACAGAGAGAGGGAACACAAGCAGGGGGAGAAGGAGAGGCAGGCTTCCCGCAGAGCAGGGAGCCCGATGCGATGCGGGGCTGATCGCAGGACTCTGGTATCAGGATCAGAGCCGAAGGCAGGGAAGGCAGGCGCTTAACTGACTGAGCCAACCAAGCACCCCTCTCTAACATTCCTTCCTAATTGATTAACTAGAATACCTCTATAGAAAATAGGGTTTTTTTCCCCCAGTTTTATTTTGAGATATAATTGACATTACTGTGTAAGTTTAAGATACATGGCATGATGGCTTGACTAACATATATTATGAAATGATTGCCACAAATAAGTTTAGTTATCATCCATCAGCTCATCAGATAAAATAAAAAGAGCAAAAAATTTTTTTCCTTTCAAAGAGAACTCAGAATTTACTCTCTTAACCTTCCTATATATAATGTAATAGTGTTAACTATAGTCATCGTGCTTTACCTTAACATATCTAGTACTTATAATTGGAAATTTGTTATCTTTTAACTACCTTCCTCTAAGTGGTTTTTGAATACTAAGGGCAAGTTAAAGTTTGTGTGTGTTTTGTTTTTGTTTTTGTTTTTTTGACAGAGAGACTGAGAGAGAGGGAACACAGCAGGGGGAGGGGAAGGGGGAGAAGGAGGCTTCCTGCCCAGCAGGGAAACCAGGGAGCCCAATGCGGGACTCCATCCCAGGACCCTGGGATCATGACCTGAGCCAAAGGCAGATGCTTAATGACTGAGCCACCCAGGTGCCCCAAAGTTTGTGTGTTTTAATAGAATATCATATGTATTGAGACACTATCTTTTTTGGAGGTATGTATGTCTGTATTTTTAAAGATTTTATTTACTTATTTGACAGAGCACACAAGTTGGGTGAGTGACAGGCAGCGGGAGAGGGGGAAGCAGGCTTCCCACGGAGCCACGAGCCTGACATGGGGATGTGGGACTCCATCCCAGGGATCCTGACCTGAGCCTAAAGCAGATGCTTAACCCCGCTGAACCACCCAAGCACCCCTGGAGAAATGTATTTAAATGTATCAAGATATATCCTCTTTAAAAGCCGGTATTTTGTTAAAATGTTTTTAGCACTTGATATGAGCATTTCAAATGGTTTTTAGTATTTGGAATATTTAGAATTTCTATTCTTACATTGATAGGGTCTCTTTTGGTCTTCTCTGCTCTTTCAGTTTATTTGTTCCCATAGCTTTTGGGAAATTTCTGGTAGAATCACTACCAAATCTAAATCTCAAGCTGTAACTGGAATATAGGTTTAAAATTCCTTAAGTACAGAGATTGATTACTCTTATCCGTGATCTGCTTTTATAGTTATCTCTTGGGCATTTCATACTTAAAATGTTGCCTGAGGTTTATTATTTCTGCCTGTTCTCAACTTGCCTTCATCCCCCAAACCTAGTCTTTTCTTCTGACTACATTCTTTCAGGTAGTTAGGCTTAAAACCTCTGAGTCATCTTAACACTTCCCTAGTGGGCCCCCTGCCCTCCCAAATGCAACTATGTGCCAGAGTTTCTCTTCTTTGTTATCTCTTGTGTCCATTCTCTCCCCCCACCAACCCCACTTTTCATTTTATCATTACTCCCTAGTTTTGGCTGCTGCTATGATTGTTGCTGTGGCCTCGTACCTCCGATCATTGCCATTCCCCTTCAGTCTGTTCTATGGTGTTCTGACAGTTCCTTTTTTAAAATTTAATTTAATTTTTTTGTGTGTGTGTTCCAAAATTCATTGTTTATGCACCACACCCAGTACTCTATGCAGTATGTGCTCTCCTTAATACCCACCACCAGCCTCACCGAACCCCCACCCCTCTCCCCTCCAAAACCCTTAATTTGTTTCTCAGAGTCCACAGTCTCAAATTGTTTGTCTCCCCCTCCAGTTTCCCCTAGCTCACTTCTCTCATCTCCCCATGTCCTCCGTGTTATTCCTTATGCTCCACAAGTAAGTGAAACCGTGTGATACTTGACTCTCCGCTTGACTTAATTCACTCAGCATAATCTCCTCCAGTCCCATCCATGTTGATACAAAAGTTGAGTATTCATCCTTTTTGATGGAGGCATAATACTCCATAGTATATATGGACCACATCTTTATCCATTCGTCTGTTGAAGGGCATCTTGGTTTTGTCCATGGCTTGGCAACTGTGGCCATTGCTGCTATGAACATTGGGGCACAGATAACCCTTCTTTTCACTATAGCTGTATCTTTGGGGTAAATACTCAGTAGTGCAATTGCAGGGTCATAGGGTATTTTTAATTTCTTAAGGAATCTCCACACTGTTTTCCGAAGTGGCTGCACCAACTTGCATCCCCACCAACAGTGTAAGAGGGTTTCCCTTTCTCCACATCCTCTCCAACACTCGTTTTTACTGTCTTGTTAATTTTGGCCATTCTAAGTGGTGTAAGGTGGTATTTCAATGTGGTTTTGATTTGAATCTCCCTGATGGCTAATGATGATGAACATTTTTTCATGTGTCTGTTAGCCATTTGTATGTCTTCCTTGGAGAAGTGTCTACTCATGTCTTGTGCCCATTTTTTGACGTGATTATCTGTTTTTTGAGGGTTGAGTTTGAGGAGTTCTTTATAGATGTTGGATATCAGCCCTTTGTCTGTAGTGTCATTTGCAAATATCTTCTCCCATTCTGTGGGTTGCCTCTTTGTTTTGTTGGCTGTTTCCTTTTCTGTGCAGAAACTTTTGATCTTGATGAAGTCCCAAAAGTTCATTTTCGCTTTTGTTTCTTTTGCCTTTGGAGACGTGTCTTGAAAAAAGTTGCTGTGGCCAATATTGAAGAGGTTACTGCCTATGATCTCTAGGATTTTGATAGATTCCTGCCTCATGTTGAGGTCTTTTATCCATTTCGAGTTTATCTTTGTGTATGGTGTAAGAGAATGGTCGAGTTTCATTCTTCTATACATAGCTGTCCAATTTTCCCAGCACCATTTATTAAAGAGACTGGCTTCTTTCCACTGTATATTTTTTCCTGCTTTGTTGAAGATTATTCGACCATAACTGGTGTCCTACCAGTTCTGATCATGTCATTTCTCTAATCAAAATTTTCTCATGGTTTTCTAGTGCCTACCAAATTTAATATTTGTCTGGATAAAGTCTTCAGTATATGACTCCCGAGTTACCCTTCTGAGTTGTATGTTATTTTTCCTTTACCTTGCACTGACAAACTGAAATTTTTCTCCATGCTTTTTTCCCTGTAATTTTTTTTTTCTCTTTGCCCGGTCATAGGATCCATTTTATAATGATCTATATGCCAAGTTTAGTATAGTTGAGGTGTTTGAGCCCTTGTGTCCTATAAAGAAGTAATGAAACAGCAATGATGATTTTTTTTTTTTTAAGATTTTACTTATTTATTTGACTGGGAGGGTGGAGGGGGAAGCAGGCTCCCTGTTGAGCAGAGAGCCGATGCTAAGCGGGGCTTACGGGGCTTGCGGGGCTCGAGGGGCTCCATCCCAGGACCCTAGGATCGTGACCTGAGCTGAAGGCAGAGGCTTAACCCACTGAGCCACCCAGGTGCCCCAGCAATGCTGATCTTTTTTTTTTTTTTTAAAGACTTTATTTATTTGACAGAGATCACAAGTAGGCAGAGAGGCAGGCAGAGAGAGAGAGGAGGAAGCAGGCTCCCTGCTGAGCAGACAGCCCGCTGCGGGCTCCATCCCAGGACCCTGGGATCATGACCTGAGCCGAAGGC
>NW_019154093.1:76536484-76655345 GCF_002288905.1 Enhydra lutris kenyoni | reverse complement strand
TTAAAATGAGTTTCTTGTAGGCAACATATAGATGGGTTTTGGTTTTTTATCCATTCTGATACCCTGTGTCTTTTGATTGGGGCATTTAGCCCGTTAACATTCAGGGTAACTATTGAGAGAGATGAATTTAGTGCCATTGTATTGTTTGTAAGGTGACTGTTATTGTATATTGTCTCTGTTCCTTACTGATCTACTACTTTTAAGGTCTCTCTTTGCTTTGAGGACCCCTTTCAATATTTCCTGTAGAGCTGGTTTGGTGTTTGCAAATTCTTTCAGTTTTTGTTTGTCCTGGAAGCTTTTAATCTCTCCTTCTATTTTCAATGATAGCCTCAAGGGACTCCCCACTGAATGCAGAGCGTGGTCCCTGAGATCATGACCTAAGCTGAAACCAAGAGTCAGCCGCTTAGCAGACTAAGCCACCCAGGTGCCCCCAGGCTGACTTCATTTTCTATTTATATAGGTATATCTTTTAATTTCTCTGTAATGAGTATGTATAACTTGTATCTTTTATTACTTTGCTACTTTGTGGGGTTTTTTTTAATCATGAATAAGGTGTGTTGGTTGGAACAAATCAAACAACACAGGTATATGGAAAGAAGATTATTATCTACCCTTCATAACCTGCAACCAATATAAAGTTGCAAATGCATTACCTTTTTTTTTTTTTTTTTTTTTTTTTTCTTTCTTCCCTGAATCTAGACCCTTTGAGGGCAGGGACCATGTCTGTTTATTTACTGCTTTCGCTCCAAGCACTGAAATTTTATTAAATGAATGGCTGAAAAGTTTGGTGTATAACCTGATATAATTTTTTTAAATGATTATATAGTCCTATTGTGTTTAAGCTTAAAAATCTGAATTGCAAAAACATTTATGAAATTTAGGACATAGATAATTGATCCTCTTTGGATCTCATAATGCTAAAATCCTGCTTTTGTAATAATCTTTATTATTAACAAGGTATGTCCCTTTATTGGCATGAACAGAACTAAACCTTGTTCTTTGGGATTGTAGTGTTTATTTTTTTTTTTGTAAAAAAGATTTTATTTATTTTTTTAACAGAGATACACAGCGAGAGAAGGAACACAAGCAGGGGGAGTGGGCGTGGGAGAAGCAGGCTTCCCACCAGAGCAGGGAGCCGGATGCTGGGCTCAATCCCAGGACCCTGAGATCATGACTGAGCCGAAGGCAAATGCTTAACGACTGAGCCACCCAGGTGCCCCAGGATCGTAGTGTTTATAAAGAAAGTTACACCACAGTTTGTTCTTGGGTAGTAGAAAGGAAGGATGAATTGCCCAAGGAATTCAGTATGGCATTTAAGAAGTTGTTATATACAAGAATAAAGAATTAATCTGCTATTCTGAGGCTATTACTGGAAGCACCTGGGTGGCTCAATCAGTTAAGCAAGCAACTGACTTTTGCTTTCAGCTCGGGTAATGGTCTCAGGGTCCTGAGATCAAGCTCCTCAGAAGTCTGCTTGAGATACTCTGCCTCTCCCTTTCCCTTTGCCCCTCCCTTGGCTCTCAGGCCCTCTCTCCCGCTCTCTCTGAAATAAATAAGTAAAATCTTTAAAAAAAAAAAAAAAAGACTTCAAGTTTTTATTTGAATGTAGTTAACATAAATGTTTTATGAGTTACAGGTGTAAAGTATAGTAATTCAGCACTTCCATACATCCCTCTGCTTACCACAAGCACACTGCTCATTCCCCGTACCCTGTTTCACCTATTCTTCTCCCACCTCCCCTCTAGTAACCAACAGTTTATTCTAATTGTTGCTTGATTTGTCTATCTCTCAATTTTTAACATTTGCTTGTTTCCTAAATTCTACAGATGAGTGAAATCATATGCTATTTTTCTCTGACTTATTTTGTTAAGCATTATACTCTAGCTCCATCCATATCCTTTTAAATGGCAAGATTGCATTCTTTTTATGACTGTATGCCATTGTAGGTATATACATCACCTCTTTATCCATTCGTCAATCGATGGATGCTTGGGCTGCTTCCATATCTTGGCTATTGTAAATAATGCTGCAATTAACATAGGGGTGCATGTATCCCTTTGAATTAGTGTTCTTGTCTTTTTTGGGGGGAAATATCCAGAAATATGATTGCTGGATCATGAGGTACTTCTATTTTTAACTTTCTGAGGAACTTTCATACTGTTTTCCACAGTGACTGCACCAGTTTGCATTCCCACAAACAGTGCATTAGGGCCCATTTTTTGGCCACATCTCACCATACCTGTTGTTTCTTGTGTTGTTAATTTTAGCCATTCTGAGAAGTATGAGGTGATACCTCATTGTAGTTTTAATTTGCATTTCCCTGATGAGTGATGTTGAGCATCTTTTCATGTATCTGTTGGCCATCTATAGTTCTTCCTTGAGAAAATGTCTGTTCATGTCTTCTGCTTATTTTTAATTGGATTATTTGTTTTTTGGGTGTTAAGTTTTTTAAGTTCTTTATAGATTTTGGATACTATCCCTTAATTGGATATGTCTTTTGCAGATATCTTTACCCATTCTGTAGGTTGCCTTTCAGTTTTGTTGATTGTTTCTTTTCACTGTGCAGAAGCTTTTTATTTTGATGTAGTCCCAATAGTTTATTTTTGCTTTTGTTTCCCTTACGTCAGGAAACATATCCGGAAAGAAGTTATGACCGATGTCAAAGAAGTTACTGCCTGTTTTGTCTCCTGAGATTTTTATGGTTTCAGGTCTCACATTTAGATCTTTAATCCATTTTGAATTTACTTTTGTATATAGTGTAATAAGTAGTCTAGTTTCTTTCTTTTGCATGTAGCTGTCCAGTTTTCCCAATACCGTTAATTGAAAGAGACTGTCTTTTTGCCATTGGGTATTCTTTGTTGAAGATTAGTTTACCATATAATTGTGGGTTTGTTTCTGGATTTTCTATTTTGTTCCATTGATCTGTGTATTTATTTTTGTGCCAATACCATACTTTTTTGATTACTATAGCTTTGTGATTTAACTTGAAATCTGGAATTCTGATGCTTTTAGCTTTTCTTTTTCACAATTGCTTTGGCTACTTCTGGTTCCATACAAATGGTAGGATTTCTTGTTCTAGTTCTGTGGAAAATGCTATTGGTATTTTGATAGGGATTGCATTAAGCGTGTAGATTGCTTTGGGTAGTAAAGACATTTTAACAATATTTGTTCTTCCAATCCATGAACATGGAATGTCTTTTCATTTCTTTGGGTGGTATTTAATAGCTAATGAGCTTCACTTTTTACTTCTTGAAGTAGTAATTTAGTAGTAGTGAATCTAGTAATTCACTAGAAGCAATGTTAAACTGAAGGTTTATGTTTTTCATACTATGTTCCATTAAAAGTCTACTTATTCTTAGAAAGTTGGGAGCCAGAACCCTAGTAATAAAAGATGCTAAGTTGGGTCTCATTATTTTACTCTGTTCTCATGTTTTGCTATTTGTCAGCTGAAGTAGAAATAACTGCTAGTTTCTTAAAACCTTTTTAGGGGCACCTGGATGGCTCAGTCAGTTAAGCATCTGCCTTCTGCTCAGGTCCTGATGGGATTGGAACCCCACATTGGGCTTTTTGCTTGGCAGGAAGCCTCCTTCTTCCTCTCCGCTGCCCCTCCCCCTGCTCATGCATGCTCTCTCTCTCTCTCTCAGATGAATAAATAAGATCTTAAAAAAAGTTTAGCATATTAAAAATCCTTTTTATAATAAACATTTTAACAGTTTCACAATTTTTTGTGTAATCTTGAGTTTTATAATAAATTATTAACGGGAGAGGCTTTTTTTTTAAGATTATTTATTTGAGAGAGGGAGAGAGAGCACACGTCCAGAGCAGGTGAGAAAGAACCTGAATAAGGGGGAGGCAAAGGGAGGAAGAAGCAAGGCTCCCCACTGAGCAGGGAGCCCGGTGTGGGGCTCTGTCCCAGGACCCTGGGATCATGATCTGAGTTGAAGGCAGACGCTTAATCAACTAAGCCACCCAGGTACCCCACAGGGAGAGATCTTTTTATTGGAATTAGTTTGATTATGCTTATAGTTTGCAAATCAGACTTTAAAAGTAAGTAGAAGTTTCTCTTTTCCTTATTTTAAAAATTCTTATTCTCAATTTAAAATGCATATTAATATATATCAGTATTATCTATCTGTAAGTCTACAAGTAGATTACTTACCTTTGAAAGAACTTGCACTGGTACAGTCAGAAGAGAGAAATAAAATACTACAATTAACCCTCAACAGAGAAACCAGAACCTGAATTGAAAATTTCTACACATATCAGGAACCATATTTCTTTCCCCTATCCACTTGATTAAAATTATGCTTATTTGGTTGAATGAATGCCAGAAATCATTGTCTTACAAGAATTAAAGAGCATTACAGATTCAGATTATTGAGTATGACATTGGCCGAGATTGACAAAAGAGGATTAAATAAGTAAATAGTGTATATATACACATATATATACACACACATGTGCATATATGTATAGTCACTACCTTTAAGCTTGAATATTAGTTGTTCATTTGCAGATAGGATCAATTTCATCAGTTCTCTATAGTACTTTAAATCCTCTATTTAATTTTTCAATTTTTTTTTTAAGATTTTATTTATTTATTTGACAGATCACAAGAAGGCAGAGAGACAGGTAAAGTGAGAGGGGAAGCAGGCTCCCTGATGAGTAGAGAGCCCGACCCGGGGCTCGATCCCAGGACCCTGAGACCATGACCTGAGCCGAAGGCAGGGGCTTAAACCACTGAGCCACCCAGGCGCCCCTTAATTTTTCAATTTTTTTAAAAAGATTTTATTTATTTTTATTTTGAGAGAGAAGGAAAGAGCGAACAGGAGGAGGGGTAGAGGGAGAGGGAGAGAATCTCCTGCAAACTCCGCACTGAGTGCAGAGCCTGATGCGGAGCTTGATCTCTCGACTCCGAGATCATGACCTGAGCCAAAATCAAGAGTACAACACCCAGCTGCTGAGCCACCCAGGCACCCCAGTCCTCTCTTAAAACAACTACAAGAAATTAGGATTGACATTTTAAAAATTTGGGTTGTTAGAGCAGCATCATAGAGTGTTGTAGAGTGTTAAAGAACGTCAAGACAAATTTATTGGAAGTCTGCATCAGTGTAGGCCCAGTCAAGCAGAAATAAGCAAAAATTGGTTTTCATTTACTGTTATGTCTTGGGCATTCTGTAGTTTCTCATGGAATTTATTTTTTTAGTTTTCATTTTTTTAAGTAGGCTCCATGCCCAGTGTGGAGCCAACATGGGACTTGAGCTCATGATCCTCAGATCAAGACCTGAGCTGAGAATGAAGAGGCCCTCGGGGCACCTGGGTAGCTCAGTCAGTTAAGTGTTGACTCTTAATTTTGACTTAGATCATGATGTCAGGGTCATTAGGTTGAGCCCATGTATTGTCAGAGAGGAGTCCGCTTGAGATTCTCTGTCCCTCTGCCCCTTCCCCTCACCACGCACCTCTCTCCTGCCCTCCTCCCTCTTTAAAATAAATAAATCTTTAAAAAAAAAAAATAAGTCATGTGTTTAACCGACTGAGCCACCCAGGTGCCCCTGTTAGGCAGTTTGTAGTTGAAGTTGCAAATAGCCAAAATTTCCCCATGTTTGTCATTCATTGAATAGCTTGCCTGGCCTTGTTGCTGGTACAGCAAAAGTAGCTCTGTTACCATAATAGTGATATATTGGTATAAAAAGTGATATATATTAATTGCCAGGAAGCCTTGTAGGAAAACAAACCCATTTCCTGAAATAAGCCAGGAATATTTACGATGCATGTCATTCGATGGTGGCACTAAATTCCATTCTCTGGAAGCCTTTCTCGGTACTGGGTCTTTATGTTCACATGTCTCTCTGTTATTGATAAATTTATATTTCTGCCTTTTCAAAAAATTTTAGCCTTGAGGTTTCGCTCAACTGAGCAAAAGGTAATTGACTAGTATTTAAGGAAGATCATTCATAACACAGAAAAGTGTTATGCTTGAACAATCTGTACATAAGACCGCAGTGGACAAGAGAGGTGGCTGAAGGGCTGGAAGTTAAGGGTATTGGTTGTTTATGTTTGAGAAGCCCTTGTCCCTTGACTTCTGACATACCCTTCAGTCTTACATTAGGTGGTGAAAGGCCCTTAGTTCAAACACCCTTAATTTCATCACATACCCTTTGGTACATGATACATTTACTTGAAACAGCAGCCCTTTTCTAGATCACAGTAGTAATGGAGATAGTTACAGATGCTAGGTTTCATGTGTTTCATGTGTTTCATGGTGCTCTGGGTCCTGACAGGTAGATATTGTGAGCTTTCTGTTGGGAAAAGCTTTGAACAAATTGCTGGTTTGGGTAGAAGATACTCTCCAAGGATACATATGGTGTTTGGAACAACCAGAAAAATCTGAGGAGGTGGTGCCTGGGTGGTACATTCAGTTGACTCTTGGTTGAGTGGTGAACTCAGGGTCATGAGATCAAGCCCACCTCTACCACCTCAGCACAAAATGTGCTTAAGACTCTGTCTTTCCCTCTCTAGCTTTCCCTCCGCCAGCAAACACACGTGCACACTTGTTCTCTCTCTCCCTCTCTCAAATAAATCCTTAAAAAAATAAATGTGAGGAGGATGACAGGGAATGCCAATAAGCCAAAGAACTCTTAAAGGAAAGGAAATTATTATTTTGTTTTATAATAGAATTACCACAATTGTTTTCTTTTCAACTGGCTAAATAAAAAGAACAAAGATTTGACATCCTTATTCAAAATTATTTTAATAAGTGAGAGGACTGGGGCGCCTGGGTGGCTCAGTGGGTTAAGCCTCTGCCTTTGGCTCAGGTCATGATCTCAGGGTCCTGGGATTGAGCCCCGCGTCGGGCTCTCTGCTCAGCAGGGATCCTGCTTCCTCCTCTCTCTCTGCCTGCCTCTCTGCCTGCTTGTGATCTCTCTCTGTCAAATAAATAAATAAAGTCTTTAAAAAAAAAAAATAAGTGAGAGGACTTAAAATGAAAGATAGTCCATTATGCATCATCTCCTACCACCCTTTCCTATGTACATATGCATCAGTTTTTTTGTGTAATTAAATAAGTTCAGGTTATACATCATTATTTACTAAAGCACTTCAAAAATAACGGCCTAGCGGAGAGGTTCTGATTCAATTGAATGCACCAAGATGAGATAACAGTCTGAATAAACCAAAAACCAATAGATATCAATTTAGTTACTTTTGCAATCAAGTAGAGTTAATTATTTGAAACAACAGCTATTCTCAGAGTGTGGTTTACAGGCCCCTCAAGGACAGCAAGATTCAAGGTTGGAATCCTTAGATTGCACATTGTAACTAATCATTAAGAGATGATAGTTTATTGAGTTTTGGTGTAGTATCAAGGTAAAATATCCACAGTTATCTGAAAAGACTATTTAAATACTCCCTTGTACAACTATGTATCTGCTTAAGGTTGCTTTAGGCCAAAAAATTTGAGATCTGTTATATTTAAAAAAGGAATAGGATAGGCTGACCATGTAAATAAAAAATCTGGAAAGTAATTAAAATATTGCTATTTTTAGAGATTATAAATATGAGCTAAGTGAAAGTAAGATCTACAGTTACTTTTCCTGTATTATGAAGGACAAACCCAAAATCTTTCTTTAAGATGAACAATTAGCAAAATGTTAATTTCTCTTCAAGAGTAGTGTATTTAACTCTTTGTAATGCTGGTCAGATTGGCCTTCTGTGGTAAGGGAGATACAAACAGTTGGAAGTTTGCAGAGCCAGGTTTGTATTTTTCTAGGTTTTTTATGTTGAGTTTGGTCAAAACCATTCATTTCGTAACTGTTGAGTATTTAGCTACCTAACAATAGTATTCTTACATTTCTCCTTTTACCTGCACTTGCTTTATTTATTTATTTACTTACTGTTCTGTTCAGTCTTTTCTTTCTTTCTCTTCTGTTTCAAGTAGGAAAGAAGGTAAAAAAAAGATGAGATTTCCTAAACCTTGAATCTTGGGATTTACCTTGAGGCAGGTAGTTCTGTAAACCATGAAGCTGGTTGTAAAGAGTAGTAGCTTAACCACATTAACAGCAACAGCTTCAGTAAATCAGCCTTCTGGATTTTCTATGTGAATGTTTCCATGTGAATTTGAAACCTAAAACTAGTCTACACTTAGTAACAAATTCTTTTAAGATTATTGATTTTAGATGCTTTCTGCCTCTTTTAAGTTCACAAACTGGCCATTGTCATTTTAGGAAATCACAGTGGCTTTGTTTTAAATGTCGATGGAGAAAGTGTAGGGAACATAATGAGTAGTACTATTTCCAAGGGCTTTTGTAACTCTTCTCTTCTGGAGTGGGGGCAGAACATGGCGGGTATGGAGCACAATTTCAGCTTTCCAGATTACTTTACTTGCACAATTCCTCAGAGTCATGGGAAAAGGAAAAAAAATCAGAAGGTGATAGAGGAGAAATTGGGTGATTCTTGCACCATGGTCATCGCCAAGAAGTTAAGATTGTTTCCCATTGTCCTTTCTTTACAAGGAAAACTGACAATGAACTTTCTCATCACCATATCACTTTTTTTTAAATCTCCCCATCATTGTCAGGGAACTGCAAGAGAGTCCTCAAATAATAGCTAAGCTAACAGGAAGGCTACTGTGCACACTGTAAGGATTAAAATCTTAAACTTAAATCCCTTTTAGCCTCTGGACTTGAGTACTTCTCAACAGGGCTCTGAATACTAATGTGGGGGAGCTTGCTTTCATAATTTACTTGTATGAACCCTTTTGTTAATAGCTGAGATGTGGTCTGTAAGAGGAAATAATATATTTAGTAATGATATTACACAGTTTTTTAAACCATGTGCCATCAGAATTTTTTAAGTTAATAAGGAGAGCCACATTGTGTTGAATCTGTATCTGTTTTTTTGAAATGTTGTTTTCAAAATTTTGTATTCTCTTATACTTCTGGCTTCCTTCTGAATCTTTTCAAAGCTTCTTCAAGTTTTAAATCTAATTTTGACACTATGGAGTAAGATATTACTAACTTGATGAGGCAAGTCTTAGTGACTAAAAATTGTAACTGCTTTAACCAACCGGGACAAATCATAGCTGGCAGCTAAGCTCAAAGTTTCATCACGTCCAGCACGTATTAGCTGTTCGAGTCAGAGCTTGATGCATTAAATAGTTACGCCGTCTGTGTGGGTATCTCTCTATGTGTGTAAACAATCTGGGGCAGTGTTCTTTGAAAAATCTCAAGTGCTTTTCTCTTTTTTCATACTAAGATGAAGGAAAACTCATAAAATTAATGCCTGGAGCAGTTCTGTTTAACATAATTTTAGAATCGAGACTGTTTCTTTTAGAACAAAGTAGTTACATAGCTTCCTATATTCATTCCAATAGGAATTTTAGGAAGCTTCAACTTGTAAATAATTTAATCCCTCCTGAACCATAGGTAGGTGAAATATTCCAGGACAGAGATCTTTAGTCTTTAAACTGGGTTATATTTTTAAGGGAATTATTCTTCAGATTTTCAGATTTAAAGTACTCTGAACTAAAAATCATCTCTCCTGAAAATGGATGCCTACGGTCTTTTCCTTCCTTTTTCAGTTTGTTTTCTTCAAAAGCCCTTAACCCCATTATGAAAGAAAGGTGTATCTCTCGCTCATCCTAATTCTGACTATGGTTCATTGCCCCCATACTATCAAAATCTCTTGAGCTCCCCAAACAAGAGAAAATTGCAGAATGCATTGTCCCACAGAGTGTCCCACGACAGAAATCCAAAGAGGGGTTAGGTCAGAAATATTGGGGGAGGCAGGACTTTATTCCTTCAGGACAACAAGCTCCTTCTTTTTCTGTTTTCTAAGTTAGAATTAGATTTTTAAAGTGAGGTGGTTACCACAGGGATGGTGTAAATACGTTTATTTCAGTTAAAATGAGGTATGACTTTGACAGAAATCTGGCCAATTAGACTAGATGGTATTTTCTATAAATTGGGCTAAATTTTTAGCACCAAAGTTTTGACAAATATATTTAAAGCACATAGAATACAACATATAATATGACAAAAGTTCTATTCTATGTAACTATTAAG
The DNA here is from genome assembly GCF_002288905.1 of Enhydra lutris kenyoni. Taxonomy (NCBI): domain Eukaryota; kingdom Metazoa; phylum Chordata; class Mammalia; order Carnivora; family Mustelidae; genus Enhydra; species Enhydra lutris. The sequence continues at coordinate 76,645,284 of NW_019154093.1, read as the reverse complement.
CTTAATAACAAATTTTAGATGTAAAGTTAATGTGTAAGACAGTAGATTTTTTTTTTTTTTTTTTTGGCCTATACAAAACCCTGCACGTGGAAGTTACAGCAGCTTTATTCATAATTGCCACAACTCGGCAGCAACCAAGTTTCCTTCAGAGGGTGAACAGATAAACTGTGCTACATGTAGACAGTGGAATATTATTATATAGCACCAAAAAGAAATATGCTATGAAGCCATGTAAAGACCTAAAGGGAACTTGAATGCATATTAGTAAGTGAAAGAAGCCAGTTTGAAAAGGCTGCATACTGTATGATTCCAACTCTGTGGCATTCTGGAAAAGGCAAAGCTATAGAGATGGTAAAAAGATCAGTGGTTGCCGGGGATTAAAGAGGAGGAAGGGATGAATATTGGGAGCACAAAGAATTTTTAGAGCCATGAAACTACTTATTAAATACTGTAACGGTGGATACATATCATTATAAATTGTCCAGATGTAGGTTGTATAACACCAAGAGTAAACCTTAAGGCAAACTATGGAGTCTCGGGTAGTGATGTGTCATAATTGATGTACATACTGAGTAAAACAAGACTAGCATTCCAAGGAAAAGAATATTATTTTAGGATGGTGACACTGTTTTCACATAGAGAACAAGTTTAAGATCTCAGATAGGCCAAGTGCCTGAAATCAGGATAAGCCTGCAGTTCTGGCCGTGCAAACAGTATTCTTTGACAATGGAGAATTATGCTTCAGGAGATTAAGACCTATCTGCACCTCAATGAGGTTGTGACTATTTCTCAGAAATGTGTCCTCACACTGTTTGAACTTCTCACACTGTTTGAACTTCTATAAAGGAAATGGATGGTATGTTCTGTTTCTCCAGGCATTTCACCTTTTCATCAGCCATGTTTGTCTGTTCCACCAATGAACAAGAATAGGTTGAAAATTATATTATGACACAATTTCACCCATCCTGACAAGTTAATGAAGGGAAACTTCTGATAGGAACAAATTTATAATTGTCGTGGTGGCTTCCAGTCTATATCTAATCACATCAGTCCTGGCTAGTACTTCCTCTTGGGAAGTTCCAGTACCAGGAGGGTATGGAGGAGATGCCCTTGCCTAACATTCGTGAGCATCTTTTCTCAGACAATTCTGAAGGAGTGCTACCAAGTATGGCCCAAGGGATCAGTGCTGGTCTGTTGTGTATTTCCAGTTCATGATGAGATAAGTACAAACATTAATGTTAGTGGTAAGCATTTAGAAACTTTTATAGCAATTTTTTTTCAATTTTGTATATGTTTGTATGTAATAGTATCAATATATACTCTTTAAAAAGACTCTGGTATAGAAATACAGATATATACACATATATAGTTTTACATGAATCACACTGTGTGTGTCTAAGGTGTACTTTGGAAATGGTGTTTAGCATCCATTATACATCCTCTTCTAGTGTACATTATTGTGTTGCAGAGGCTTTAAAGCTAAGCTTCATTTCTCAGGCTTCCTTGTAACTATATTCCTGAATTTGATTTAAATTCTGCCAGTCACATGTATTCATGTGACATTTGTAAGGCAGAATGAGAACAAAGGTCTTGCTGTCTACTCACTAGCTTTGAGGTTTTGAGAAGCAGGGCATATGGGATCCATCTTGAAGATGTTATCAGAGGAGGCACATACGGTTCTGGAGCTAACTGCAGAAATTAACAGCCTTTGATTGCAACTTCCTGATTTTGATGATTACTTGATTTTGGCAGCTTTTTTATATTGCTGGCTTCCTAGTTGTGCCAATAGTGATACGATTATGGAGTCCTATGGCTTTTTGGTTATAGGAGGAGGAGCAACTGTCTTGGTGGCCTGGGTAGTGCTTTGGAAAGCTTCATGGATCCAAGGGAACAAATGTTGAGAGTCTAGGGTCCGTCAAGAGTAAGAGCTCTGGTAAATCCTGTTCTTTTGAGTTGGGATCCTAAAGAGCTGTGCCATAGGAATAAGGGTACATTGGAGGTAAAACATTCCTCAAATGACTGCAGCCTGATTTCATGTCATCTGTATGAACAAAACATATTGGTCCTTGAAATATTCTTGAAGAGATTTTAGGTTTATATAGCCCTAGGTAAGTGAAAATCACTGGAGGAAGATACTATCCTAAGCCTCAAATTCTCAGTACAGATGGAACTATACTAAGGATGGAAAACGCAGAAGAGAAAGAGAATAGATAACATGGGAAGGTTCAACCCACATCTAATTGGGGTGTCAGGGGAGTGGAAAAAGGGAAGGAGGAAGAAGGAATATTTGAAGACATAGTGGCTGAGAGTTTTTCAAAATTGATGAGAATTCTGTTTTGTCAAGTTTGATTATCTTGTAATCTGTATTTCCTGATAATCTGTATTTTCTCAAAAAATTTTTAAGGTTTTCCTCTTTATCTTACTGGGTTTCCTCAAACTGTAGGTTCATATTATTCATCAAATCTGGAGTAGCCATAGCCATTAACCCCTGAAAATTGCCTCTGTCCCACTCTTTTTCCATTTTCTTCCCAAGTCCATTTAGATGTATGCCAGATGCTCCCATTCTCAACTCCTGTGTTTGTAAATCTTTCTCCCTCAGCTCCAGAATAAAGCTCTCCCCTGAATTCTGTTTTCTTCAAACCTATCCTTTAGATTTATGTTCTCTCTTTTCTAGCTATATTCAGTCTGCTGGTTAACCTATTATTTCGTTGAGTATACTTTTTATTTCTGGAAGTTCTGTTTCAGGTCAGCTGGTCTTTTAATACTATTTAATGTGTTGTTTTTCATTTAGTGGTCTTAATTTCTTATCTCATGCTTTTAATAATTTTAAATATTCACATGCAATGTCTGTAGTGCTTGTGTCTAATCCAGCAATATTGAATTGGCTTTACTTCACTCATGGTTAATTGATTCTTGATGTGTTTTGAAATTTTAGATTGTCAGGGCACCTGAATGACTCTGTCAGTTGAGCATCTGACTCTTGATCTGAGCGCAGGTCTTGATCTCTGGGTTGTGAGTTCAGGCCCTGGGCTGGGCTCCACGCTGGGCATGGAGCCTACTTTAAATGAATGAATGAATGAATGAGTGAGTGAGAATTTATAGTTTGTCAGCTTATGTTTGGCAGGGCTTTATCTGTGGGAAATCTTTGCTAGCAAAGTCAAGCGTAGTATATATCTAAAAGAACAACAGAGGTTTCCCACAGACATTGCCCTGCCAAGCACAAGCTCACCCAGACCCGTAATTGTGAATTCCCAGAAAAGTATGTCATCTCCTCTTCTGGTTTCCTTTTCTTTCTTTTAATCACCAGATAGCCAAGAGAATTTGCCTGCCATCACCTTTTGCTTCTGTATTATCTCCATATGCTACTGAACAGATTTTATCCTCCTTGTCACTGTCTGAACTATTTTTTTTGATCATTTTTGTTGAGGTATTATTTTTCTAAGATTTTTATTTATTTGAGAGAGTGAGAGTGAGAGAGCACAAGCAGGGGGAGTGGCAGAGGGACAGGGAGAAGAAACAGGCTTCTGCTGAGCGGGAAGCCCGAAGAATGGGGCTTGATCCCAGGACCCTGGGATCATGACCTGAGCTGAAGGCAGACTCTTAACCCTCTGAGCCACCCGGATGCCCCTGAGGTATTATTTACATACCATAAATACAATTTGATGTGTAACTACTGCCACAATCATAACAGAACATTTCCATCGGCTGGAGAAATTCTCTCAGGCCCCTTTGCAGTCAGCCTCATCTCTCCAATCCCTCATCTGTTTTCTATTACTAGAGTTTGGCCTTTTCTCTTCCTTTCTTTCTTTCTTTTTTTTTTTTTTAAGATTATTTATTTATTTGACAGAGAGATCACAAGTAGGCAGAGAGGGGGAAGCAGGCTCCCTGCGAAGCAGAGGGCCCGATGTGGGGCTCAATCCCAGAACCCTGAGATCATGACCTGAGCCAAAGGCAGAGGCTTAACCCACTGAGCCACCCAGGCGCCCTAGAGTTTGGCCTTTTCTAGAGCATGATATAAATGTAACCATACAGAATATAGTCTTAGATCTAATCTTTTTTCACTTAACATAATGCTTTTATGATTCATCCATATTCTTACATGCATCAATAGTTTGTTTAAGTCTGTTGTTCCAATATATGGCTATACCATGATTTGTTTTTCCATTCACTGTTGAAGGACATTTGGGTTGTTTCCAGTTTGGGGCTGTTATGAATAAAGCTATTAGGGAATTCTCACATAAGTCTTTGTGAAGATGTATGTTTTCATTTACCAAGTGATGTAATGATTAAATCATATGTTTATATCTTTAACTTAATAAGACACTTCCAAATGTTTTTCAACCTGGCTCTACTGTTGTGCTTTACCACCAAAACAGCATTCTGTTTGCTCCATATCCTCACCAACTCTTGTTATTATCGGTCTTAATTTTAGTCATTCTAATAGATATGTATTAGTATCTTTGATTACAATTTGCGTTTTATAAATGGCTAACAAATTTGAGCATTTTTTTCATGTACTTCTTTGTCATCCATGTATCTTCTTTGATAAATTATCTCTCCATTTCTGTTGTCCATTTTTAATTGAGTTGTCTTTACTACTAAGTCATTAAAGATCTTTTTATGTTTTGGACATGTCTTTTGTTGGTTATTTTTTGTATTTATTTTCTCCCAACCTGTAGCTTAAGATCAATTTATACACTTTTTAGTAAATGTGCTGTTGTGTGCCTTTAGAAATATTTGCTTAATTTAAATATTGAGTCTCTCAAACCATGAGAATGGATTATCTTTTGTTTTTTAATTTCTTAGTGATATCGTATAGTTTTCATTGTATACATCTTGCACATTATTTGCCAGATATATCCCTGTTCAATAGCTTTTTGATGTTGTTCTAAGTGGTATTACTTAAAATTGCAAATTCTGATACTGGTTTATATATAAAGACAGATAATTTCTGTTTATTACTGTTATATCCTGAAACCTAGTTAAATTCATTTTTAGTTCAGGAACGTTTTTAAAATATTCTTTAGTATTGCCTACATAGATGATTATATTATCTGTGACTAAAGACAACTTCTTCCTTCCTAGTCTTTTTACCTTTTATTCTTTTTCTTGTCTGCATGTACCAGAGGCTAGAACCTCTAGTATAATGTCGCGTAGAAGTGTTGAAACCTATACTGTTGCTTTTAGGGAAACTTCCCTTATGAGCTATATTTTTTCCTACTCCTGCAACATTCATTATCTTAAATCATATTTGAAGTGTTCAAATGGGTTGGAAGAAATAATGTTTAGCAGTTGACTACTATACTACTGCTATATTATAAGCTAGGATTTGTATTTTAGACTAAAGAATGTTGTAGCAAAGAGTGAACTTGTCCTCTGTGACCAGTATTTATTGGTGTAATAAATCTGAGTGGTGATCATTTGAAATGAACATGCTAACATGGTGTTGCAGGATGAGTTGTAAGGTAGAAGCTAGCTTCAAATAAATAAAAGGAGAGCTTCATGAGAAAACAGGCAAGACTACCATCACACACTCACTCTATCATCTTGTTCACACTTTTAACAGGAAGTTACATTTTCTAGCCATGCTATTCATTAGTACTAGGCAACTTCAAGAAAAAGGAAGTTTTTGATTTGAAGTACCATCTTTTGACAGCATAGTTCAATTTGTGAGTTTATATTGACTAGCTGATGTTTAGGGTTTTTTCTTATACAATGGAAAAAAAATACCTTGAAACAAAACAATTAGATAAAAGGAAACTTTTCTGACAGAATTTTCTAGCCCACTGAATGAAATTCTTTGGTGTTCAGAATGATCTGTTTTGTAAATTGCTACATATATAGTGACTCGGGTACCCACTTCCTAATATTTTGTCAGCAAATAAATAGGAGAAAGTAAAGGTAGGATTGAAGAATAAATTTTGGGAAAGAGGGAAAACTTACAAAGACTTTGTTCAAGGCTGAAACTTGCATATGGCATGTGTTACGTGAATTTTGCAAGCAGATAAGTCAAATGACATGGTTAGTTATGGTAATTTGAGGAGTTATACTAACTGCTGAAACAAGTAGGTTTATTTGAAATGCAAAGACTGTATTGAACAGGATATATTTCAGATATGGCTCCTTAAATGGTATGGAGCTATTTTCCTTTATGCTATTCTTGGCAATACCGTATCTCTGAGACTCTTTTCCTTTCTTTCTTTCTTTTTTCTTTTCTAAAGATTTTATTTATTTATTGGAGAGAGTGAGTGAGAGAGAGAGAGAGAGCACAAGAGGGGGGAGGTCAGAGGGAGAAGCAGCCTCCCAGGGAGGCTGATGCAGGATTCTGTCCTGGGACTCCGGGATCATGACCTAAGCCTAAGGCAGTTGCCCAACCAACTGAGCCCCAGGTGCCCCATCTAAGACTCTTTTTCTTTCTTTTCTTTTTTTTTTTAAATTAAGATTTTATGTATTTATGTATTTTGGCAGAGAGGGAGAGTCGGGGAAAGAGAGGGAACACAAGCAGGGGGGCGGTGTGAGAGGGAGAAGCAGGCTTCCTGCTGAGCAGAGAGCCCAATGCAGGGTTCCATCCCAGGACCCTGGGATCATGACCTTAACTAAAGGCAGATGCTTAACAACTAAGCCACCCAGGGACCCCTAAGACTTTTTTTCTGATAATGTCCTTAGAAGATCATCTCTATTGCTAAAGTAATATCAGGAAACAATTCCAGTTACTTGAGAGCTGGTTATAAAGGGTAGAAGTGCTTTACTGGTGGAAGTGCTTTATTACTGACATGGTATTTTAATTTTATGTCCTTCAGATACTTGGATTTGAACTGCATTTTGGAATTCATCTACACTTAAAATGCCACCAGCAGTTGGAGGTCCAGTTGGATACACTCCCCCAGATGGAGGCTGGGGGTGGGCAGTAGTAGTTGGAGCTTTCATTTCCATCGGCTTCTCTTATGCATTTCCCAAATCCATTACTGTGTTCTTCAAAGAAATTGAAGGCATATTCAATGCCACCACCAGTGAAGTATCATGGATATCCTCAATCATGTTGGCTGTCATGTATGGTGGAGGTAAGTACCTGTGAGGGTCTGTGATTTGGTTCAACTCAGTATCATTTAAAAGCTCTCAGAAAAATAACGTGCACAGCTGATTTTTCTTACTGCTCTCTGCTAGATTCTTAAGATGTAAACACAAATAAAGATTTTTTCTTTTTCTTTTTTAAAGATTTTATTCAATTTTTTGTCAGAGAGCTCACAAGCAAGGGGAATGGCAGGCAGAGGGAGAAGAAGGCTCCCCACTGAGCAAGGAGTCCAGTGCAGGACTTGATCCCAGGATCCTGGGATCCTGACCTGAGCTGAATGCAGACGCTTAACTGAGCCACCCGGGCATCCCACAAATAAAGGTTTTTCTTAAATTGATGTTGGGAGAATTAAAGTAAATCAGGCTCACCTTAATAGCATAGTTCAAAGTCTCGGGTAAAATCTTTTCATGGTATTAGATTTAAAGAACCGAATAAAATCTTCCCATTCTTCCTTGTGATGTTATTCATCCTAAAAGCATTTCAGCTGAACTTTAAACTTAAGTTTCATCATTTTTTTCCCCTTCTGTTTTCCTTGACATGTTATAAAGGAAATGTGAAGAGTAAGTTGCTTAACTAACATCATTTAAAATACTCCGTTTCCCCTTGGACCATCAAATTACAATGTAAAATGTAAAACTCAAAACCTTCCATAGTACTTAAAATACAGTTGCTTAGTGAGATTCTAAAGCCAAGTGTATTTATTTACTGAGATTGACAGTGTCTCACGTTGCTTAGCCAAACTTTCACCTCTGTTAATACTACTTTTTGGTGGCAGTTTAGTATCTCAGATTATTTTCACATGTAGCTTCTTAATAGCCAATACAAAGATTCTGTATGTTGACTATAAAACCTTAGAATTGGAATTCTTGGAATTCCAATAACCTGGTGGCAGAGTCAACCAATGTTTAGCGGTATGCACATATTTCATACTAGGCTAGATACTGTGAGTGATAGAGAACACTTGGTCCTGATCCCTGCCTTTGGGGAGTTTATAATCCTATTGAGACAATACCATAAACTCATGAAACAAGAATAGTTAAAGTCATAATTTAACTAAATATATAATTTCATTGCATACAAAAAACAGGTAACCTGGTTGCCTTAGAGGTGAATTCGGTGACTGGGAACAGAAGTGGGAAGACTTAAGTTTTTTCACTGTATATCTTTTTATTTTATGCCTTTTGAATTTTGAAGGTATGCCTATTCTGTCAAGTACTTTTAAGAGAATATAAGTGCTGGGGCACCTGGGTGGCTCAGTGGGTTAAGCCACTGCCTTCTGCTTGGGTCATGATCTCAGGGTCCTGGGGATCAAGCCCTGACTCTGCACAGTGGGGAGCCTGCTTCCCGCCCTCTCTGTCTGCCTCTCTGCCTACTTGTGATCTCTGTCCAATAATTAAATTAAAAAAAAAATCTTAAAAAAAGAATATAAGTGCTAAATTGTAGTACTTATTTTCTTTTTATAAGTTCAGAGAAGTCAAAAGGGACTTTGGATATTATCTAGCTTCTGAGAGCCAGTAGTTTTGGAGGCTTTGAGCTCTCATCTGCCAGGATTTTCTAATCAGGTTTTAACTATGATGACTGGGAGAAGCTGGTATAAATATTATCCAGACATACTCCAGGTGCTTTAAGCTGACTATAAACCAGAGGTTCACATGTACAATTTGGAGCTGCCAAAGAGCTTGAGAGCCACTTGCATTTTGCATCAGAAGTAAGTGATGTCAGTTGTACTAATGGCACATGACACTTTCTTCTGGGAAAACAGTTCCTTCTTTGTCCTCACCCAGAGATAACTAGCACATTTCTCTGAATTTGTGTTATAATAGGCCTACGAACTGTACCCCTCTCTATTTTTAATGATAGCTAATTGGGGCCATCCTTCCTGAAATAACTCTGAAAGACAAATTGCATATCGAGAGCCTTGTGGCAGAATTTTTACTAAATGGGTTATTTTGTTTCGATTGGCTCCTAGGTGGCATATCCCCTAAGAGTTATCATCAGTTTCACAACTGCCACAATTCTTTAACTTAATGTATTTGGCCCACACCCTCAATGCTGATGTTTTGAACTCTGAGTGGTTTAGCATTTTTTAATTTTTTAGTACTTTGGTTCAGAGATATGTGCTGATGCTTGTTAGAGTATAAGTATTTTTAGGGAGGAGATTTTAGTTGCCTATTCTATTTATTTGAGTTTTTCCTAATTTTTTTTTTAAGGGAAGTGTAAATTTGCCTGTTTTCAGTTTCACACTGATGTCCTTAACATTTCCTAGTTTAATATTGCAGATGTTACAGTATTTTTTTTTTTTAAGATTTTGTTTATTTATTTGACAGAGTTACACAGCTAGAGAGGGAACACAAGCAGGGAGAGTGGGAGAGGGAGAATAGGCCTCCCGCTGAGCAGGGAGCCCAATGTGGGGCTCTATCCTAGGACCCTGAGATCATGACCTGAGTGGAAGGCAGACCCTTAACCATCTGAGCCACCCAGGCACCCCTTACAGATGTTACAGTATTAACTTCTTCTTGTGTGTGGCAGGATTTTGATCTTTGTAATTCTTACTATACCAAAATCTATTTCATGACCAAATTATATGGAAATATTTCATGAATATTCTTTCAGTATTTAATTCTTTTCATCTTATACAAGCTATAAATTCAGGCTATTTCCAAACCAGCCATGGTCTGATATTTTCATGAAGTGACTTAGAAATTCAATGAAAACTTCTTTATACATATCCTTGGTTGGGCAGGAAGTCTTTCCTGGCAGCCAGTTCTTGATCGAACCCTTAAAGAGACTTAGTCCTCTGAAACACTAGGATATCAAAAAGTTTGATTCTGGGCCACCTGTGTAGCTCAGACTGTAAGGCACCTGCCCTCAGCTCGGTCATGATCCTGGTGTCCTGGGGTCAAGCCCTGAGTCAGGCTCCCTGCTCAATGGGGAGCCTGCTTTTTTCTCTCCCTCTGCCACTCTCCCTGCTTGTGCTCTCACTCGTGCTCTCTCTCTCTGACAAGTAAATAAATAAAATCTTGAAAAAGAAAAAAATGGGGCACCAGGATGGCTCAGTTGATTAAGCAGCTGCCTTTGGCTCAAGTGATGATTCCAGGTTTCTGGGATCCAGCCCTGCATCAGGCTCCCTGCTCAGTGGAGAGCCTGCTTCTCCCCCTCCTTCTTGCATGCTTATATACACCATAATTTGAATCTGGGTTCCCTAGGGTCAGAGCTGACCTTTTAATTGCATCATACTGCAACTTGGAGTATAATACTAGAATATAAGTAACTGCAGAATTTCCCATAGTGTTTATGGAAATAGAATATGTCAACATATAACCAATAATATATTCTGAATACATACATTCTATATTTGTTTTAAAAAATGGACTTACTGTCTTCTAAGGAACTAATTATAGAATAAACAGAATAAAGTCCGAATTTACTGTGCTAATAGAAGAAAAATATAATTTTTATGCCTTCTGCTTTATAGCTTAGTTCCAAATATATGGAGTACACATAATAGAGAGGAAATGGGCTGGATTTGAAACTTGGTCCTCGGTAGCTTTGTGACTTTGCAAAGTTCACACATCAGTTCATTTCCTTGTGTGCCCTTCCCCACTGATGCATTGCACCGATCCTGTCTGTTTGCAGTCATCTACCTTAAATAGGCAGATGAGGTATGGTGTCATGTAAAAAGAAAGTTGCCATTCCCACAAGTCCATATCCATGCAGTACAGACATAGGTATATTCTTCTATAAAGAAATAAAATGCAATGAATGTCATTCAGGGTAATCAGAAAATATTGTTAGTCTACTTAAGAGTTGTGTTACAGCTCTTTTTTTTTTAACGATTTGAGAGAGCGAGCAAGTGTATGCGGTGGCCGGGGAGGGGCAGAGAGAGAGAATCTGCCAGCTGACTCCCTGAGGAGTGTGGAGTCCCATGCAGGGCTCAATTTCACCACCCCAGATCATGACCCCAGCCAAAACCAAGAGCTGGAGGCTCAACCAACTGAGCCACCCCCAGGCACCCCATGTTATAATAAACACTTAAAAATTTGGAAAGGGGAATAGGGGAATTATAGATTATATCTGTTTATAGCAAGTAAGGAGAGCCCATTTGATACTCTTATTTGAAAACTGATACATTAACTGCATCAAGTCTTTTTCTTCCTGATCCTTATGATACTTCACATTTTATATGGGTCCCTCTCTCACACTGAAGGAAAACTGGTATTTTGGTATGGTTCTATTTGATTATCAGAGGAAATTTAATTTGATTATTTTAGATAATACTCCATTTCCCATCTTGAGTTGTTAGATCCAAGATATTTTGACCATTATTTGACTTAATCTCCTGCAAGCTTTTTTTTTTTTTTTTTTTTTTAACAGTATTGCTACCATGAAACAGTATTTTGGGCATGGGACCAAGTTAACTCTTAAAAGAAATATTCAATTTGGTACCTGAGACATCTAGGTGTAACTGGGAACAGTTTTTGTTTTCAATTTAGATTTCCTAATTACAAAGCTACTTAAACTTGAAAAAAATAATTACATATTTTTCAGGGAATTTTTTTTCTTTTTTAAAAATATGACACAAACTACATTTATGATAATGTGCAAATAATGCTCTGATAATCATCATATCAGAGTGCCTGTCCAGAAATTAAAACAGAGCAAACTTAACTAAATCTGTTTGTCATATCTTAGATCAACAAGCCTATGAATATCCGTTAACAAGTGTTTTCAGCCAGTTATGCCTTATAACAGGAAGATTAAGGAGAGAACCAGAGTCTGATATTTTAGTAAAATTCCATCCAATATTCATAAAGAAGATAGACAATGATGGTTTTTAGCATCTTTATTTTCTAATACACATTCGGTATTCTTACTGTTGTCTTTGTTTTTATCTGTTTATTTTAAAGGACTTGTAATTTAGTGTCAATGCCTTGTGTAGATACGAGGGAGTTGGTTCCTTTCCTCTCTGCTACTAAATTTCTGGTTCTCTCCTAGGTCCGATCAGCAGTATTCTGGTGAATAAATATGGCAGTCGTCCAATCATGATTGTTGGTGGCTGCTTGTCAGGCTGTGGCTTGATAGCGGCTTCGTTCTGTAATACTGTTAAGGAACTTTACTTGAGTGTTGGAGTCATTGGAGGTGAGTTACTGTTGATTCATTTTCAAGCATTAATTTATTGCTGGCTATTTGGTATTCATTTAATGTTCATCTTTCAGATCTTTTGAGTGAAAGTCCTACCTTAAAGAAATTACTTGATTATCATTATGAAGAGCTGTAAATACATTAAAGGGTACAAGAAAAACAAACTTCTAAAGAAATTCTTGTTATATAGTGGATGTTCATTGTTGAATGAATGAATGAATAATGAAAGAGATGGTGTGCCTGGGTGGCTCAGTCATTAAGCATCTGCCTTTGGCTCAGGTCATGACTCCAGGGTCCTGGGATCAAGCCCTGCATCCATCTGGCTCCCTGTTCAGCCAGAAGTCTGTTTCTCCTTCTCCCACCCCACCTGCTTGTGTTCCCTCTCTTGCTGTGTGTCTGTCAGTTAATTTTTTTTCTGTTGAATTTTGTTTGAAAGAAAATTTTTTAGTTTAGTCTTATTCCACCTTTTCCCCTTTTCATCTACAATTTCAGGTATTTAAAACTCACAATATTTTATGATTTTTATCTAGTGTATCAATATTACAAAGTTGCTGTCCATGCCAAGATTATGAATGTATTTGCCTACTTTTTTTTTTTTTAAGATTTTATTTTTATTTATTTGACAGAGAGATCACAAGCAGGGAGAGAGGCAGGCAGAGAGAGAGGAGGAAGCAGGCTCCCTGCCGAGCAGAGAGCCCGATGCGGGGCTCGATCCCAGGACTCTGAGACCATGACCTGAGCCGAAGGCAGTGGCTTAACCCACTGAGCCACCCAGGCGCCCATTGCCTACTTTTTTTAAATTGTGTTTAATTCCAGTGTAGCTGGCATACTGTTATATTAGTTTCAGGTGTACAATCTGGTGATCCAGCAATTCTATATATTACTCAGTGCTCATCCAGATCAGTGTACTTTTCATCTCCTTCACCTATTTTACCCATCCCCGTAACCCTTCTCCCCTTGTTCTCTGTAGTTAGGAGTCTGGGGTTTTGGCTTGGTTTGGTTTGGTTTGGTATGTCTCCCCCCTGCCCCTTGGTTCATTTGTTTCATTTCTTAAATTCCACACATGAGTGAAATCATATGCTCTTTGCATTCTTTTGCTGGATTATTTAACATAACATTATACTCTCCAGATCCATCCATGTTGTTGCAAATGGCAGGATTTCATTCTTTCTATGGCTGAATAATATTCCATTGTATAGGGGTGCCTGGGTGGCTCAGTGCACTGAGTGGTTGAGCATCTGACTCTTGGTTTCAGCTCAGGTCATGATCTCAGAGTCCTGGGATTGAGCCCTGTCTCGGGCTTTGTTTTCAGTGGGGAGTTGGGGAGTCTTTCTGAGATCCTCTTCCTCTTCCTCTGCCCCTCCCCACTCTCACATGCATGCATGCACACTCTCTCTCTCTCAAATAAATAAATCCTTAACAAAAATAATATTTGTGTGTGTGTATGTGTGTGTGTGTGTGTGTGTGTGTGTGTGTGTATGACATCTTTATCCATTCACCAATCAGTGGACACTTGTGTTTCTTCCATACTTGGCTATTGTAAATAACGCTACAGTAAACATCAAGGTGCATATATCCCTTCAAACTGGTGTTTTCATCTTCTTTGGGTAAATATACAGTAGTGGAATTACTGGATCATATGGTAATTTTACTTTTAATTTTTTGAGGAACATCCCTACTGTCTTCCCACAGAGGCTCTACCAGCTTGCATTCCCAACAGTAGTGCACAAGGGTTTCTTTTTCTCCACATCATCCCCAACATTTGCCGTTTCTTGAGCTTTTGATTTTGGCCATTCTGACACATATGAGGTGTTATCTCTTTGTAGTTTTAATAGGCATTTCCCTGGTGATGAGTGATGTTGAGCGTCTTTTCATGTGTCTGTTGGCCATCTGTAGGGGAAAATGTCTAATGTCTTCTGCCCATTATTTAATTGAATTATTTGGGGTGTGTGTGTGTGTTATAAGTTATTTATATATTTTGGCTACTAGCCCTTTATCAGATATGTCATTTGCAAATATCTGTTCTCATTCACTAGGTTGTCTTTTTGTTTTGTTGACTGTTTCCTTTGTGGTGCTGGAGATTTTGTTTTGATGCAGTCCCAGTAGTTTATTTTTACTTTTGTTTCCCCTGGCTCAGGAGACATATGAGAAAGATATTATGCTGATGTCAGAGAAATCACTGCCTCTGCTCTATTCTAGGATTTTTATGGTTTCAGGTCTCACATTTAGGTCCTTACTCCATTTTAAGTTTATGATTGTAGATGGTGTAAGAAAGTGGTCCAGTGTCATTCTTTTGCATACAGCTGTCTAGTTTTCCCACCACCGTTTTTTAAAGATACTCTCTTCTTCCCATTGCATATTCTTGCCTCCTTTGTCAAAGATTAATTTAATTGACCATATAATCGTGGGTCTATTTCCGGGCTCTCTATTCTGTTCCATTGATCTATGTGTCTATTTTTGTGCTTGTACCATACTGTTTTGATTACTACAGTTTTATAATATACTTGAAATCTGGACTTGTGATACCTCCAGCTTTGTTCTTCTTTTTCAAGATTGCTTTGGCTATTTGGGGATCTTTTGTAATTCCATACAAATTTTAGGGTTATTTGTTCTAGTTCTGTGAAAAATGCTGTTGGTAGTTTGATAAGGATTGCATTTAATCTTTCCCCCCTCCTTTTTTTACATTTAAAATTTCTGATTGGAAAAGAACATTTTACATAAAATGAGAAGAAATATGAAACTCTCTTTGTTCCCACATGGTTAGTCAGTTTGTTTGTTTGCTCTTTTATTTCCTCAAATATTTATTGAGTAACAACCATGTGTGTGTCAAGCAATATTCTAGATTTTATTGGGAATAGAGCAACAACTAGGGCTAAATCATACCCTTTAATGAGGGGACAGACAGTACTACTCACACATGTATGTATAAGTAGGAAGAATATCAGGTAGTGATAATGCTATACAAAGCCTCAAAACAAAATGTTCTGACAGGGAAGGACTGGTAGATTGGTAGTCTACAAAGGTAGGTCGCTCTGAAGAGTTGACCTTAACCAAGAGATAAGAGTAGCAACAGGAAACAAGCTTTGTGAAAATTTGGGGCAACCTAAGCCCCAGGTCAACAGTATGCTTATTGGCACAGGTGAGAATGGTCTGGTATGAGATGAGGAAGGGAGGTAAAGGCCAAGGTAAAGGTTATGGATGGGAAGCCATTAGCAAGCCTGAACTGAGAGAGTGGTCTGCCCTGGTGTATTGGTTTAAGCCTCTGTGAATACCTTAAACATAAATGGTAGGGAGCTGGAGCAAGTTGGGGCCAGGGAGAGCATCTAGAAGTTATTTGAATATTTACTTTTACTAGCACTGTTTATTGAATAATTCTATAGTAATTTAAAATTTCATTTTTACATTAAATCACATATATATGTTAAATCATTTTACATTTTATATTATATATATATTAAATCATTTACATTTATGGAGCGTCTGGGTGGCTCAGTGGGTTAAAGCCTCAGCCTTCCGCTCAGGTCATGATCCCAGGGTCCTGAGATCTAGCCCCGCATAGGGCTCTCTGCTCAGTGGGGTGCCTGCTCCCCCTCCCCCCTGCCTGCCTCTCTGCCTACTTGTGATCTTTGTCAAATAAATAAATAAAATCTTTTTTAAAAAATCATTTACATTTATATATGGATATCTATCTATCTATCTATCTATAAAATCAGGTATGTTCCTGGACTTTCTGACCACTTTCACTGATAAGTGTTTACCTGAGTCAGAGCCACACTGTTGTAATAATTGTAGCTTTTAGAAGAACACTTAAATATCTGTTAAAGTTTGTCCCACTCCTCCTGTACCACCAAAAATTTCCTGGTTGACTCCCATGCATTCTTCTAAGTATGTTTTAGAGTCATTTTACCTATTCCAAATGAAATGCACTGACATTTCATTTGGAATAACATTAAATTAATGCATTCATTTGGGAAGTACTGACACCTTGATAATGTTGTGCTTTATTATCCGAAAACTGTGTATATGTGTGTGTGTTGTTTTTAAATTCAGTGACTCTTTAGGAAAGTTACACAATTGTAGTGAGCATATTTTTGTAGTGAATATACATTACATGTTTGGTTTTTTGTTTTTTTTTTTTTTTTAACTTTTTGATACTACTGTAAAAGGAGTAATTTTGTATTGCATTTTCTGTTGTAAAACTTTTGTCTCTAGTTGTAACTATCTACTTAATGATCGTCTATTGTTACAGTGACTCCTCAGATGATTCTGTAAGACTAGACAAATAGTTATTCACCTTCAAGTAATATAAGCAACAGTAATAAAAATAACATTTATTGAGTGCTTTCTATATGCCAGGCACTCTTCTAAATGTTTTACTCAACGTAGTGTTGCATGCCTCTTTTACGTATCAGGAAACACTCATGTGTCTGATCTTACCAGCCAGTAAATAGTGATGCTGAGGTTTGAACCCACTTAGATCTCATACTTTAAACCATTATGCAGTATGTCCTGAACTGGTGAGGATTTTTGTCTCTTTTGCATTTTTTATACTTCTCGTCTTAATTTCTTTGTCTGGCTAAGTAATTCCTAATATGTTTGTGACATTTATGTGGTTCTTTTCCATCCTCCCAGGTCTTGGGCTTGCCTTCAACTTGAATCCCGCTCTGACCATGATTGGCAAGTATTTCTACAAGAGGCGACCTTTGGCAAATGGACTGGCCATGGCCGGCAGCCCTGTGTTCCTCTCCACCCTGGCCCCCCTCAATCAGGCTTTCTTTGGTATCTTTGGCTGGAGAGGGAGCTTCCTAATTCTCGGGGGCCTCCTCCTAAACTGCTGTGTGGCTGGAGCTCTGATGCGACCAATAGGGCCCCCAGCGACAAATGTGGGGAAAAGGTCCAAAGAATCCCTTCAGGAACCTGGGAAATCTGAAGAGAAAAAGGGGTCAAGTGATGCAAATACAGATCTTATTGGAGGAAACCACAAAGAAGAGAAACGGTCAATTTTCCAAACAGTTAATAAATTCCTGGATTTATCTCTGTTCACACACAGAGGCTTTTTGCTATACCTGTCCGGAAATGTGCTCATGTTTTTTGGACTTTTTACCCCTTTAGTCTTTCTTAGTAATTATGGCAAGAGTCAACATTACTCTAGTGAGAAGTCTGCCTTCCTTCTTTCCATTCTGGCTTTTGTTGACATGGTAGCTAGACCTTCTATGGGACTTGTAGCCAACACCAAGTGGATAAGACCTCGAGTTCAGTATTTTTTTGCGGCTTCTATTGTTGCAAACGGAGTGTGTCATCTGCTAGCGCCTTTATCCTCCAGCTACATTGGGTTCTGTGTCTATGCTGGATTCTTTGGATTTGCATTTGGGTGGCTCAGCTCCGTGTTGTTTGAAACCCTGATGGACCTCGTTGGACCCCAGAGGTTCTCCAGCGCCGTGGGATTGGTGACCATTGTGGAATGCTGTCCTGTCCTCCTGGGGCCACCACTTTTAGGTATAGTATGCCCTACTCCCTCTTTGGTTCTATTAACATGAAGCAGGCATAGGAGATGGAAGGGTGCTAGAAAGCCCAGATTAGTAAGCTGCCTGGTGGCAGAAGGTATTTCTGATTCCTCTAGCCTCAGTGCTGGCACAGTGCTTGGCACAACAGAACTGCTCCAATTCTTACGGAAGTGAATTACACTCAACCATCCACCTGAAAGAGGAGTCAAATATTTTTACAAATGGCATTCTTTTTTGAAGTATGTTTTCTCTTCAAAAAATTTATGTGCTTGTTGTAGAAAACATGTAAAATACAACTCCATCTCTGGTAATAGCTACCATGTAAGCTCATGGTTTACCAAGGACTGTTCTAACCATTTTCTATATTCTCTTATATCTCACAAGCCTATGAAATAGAACTGTCGTAGTTCCTACTTCATAAGAAATAGAAACTTTGAAAAGTTAAATAATTTGCCTTGTGTCACATGGCTAGTAAGTGAAGATATGATTTGGGAACTGTTTCCTAAGGTTATTAAATACTTCATCTTTTTAAATTAATAGTTCATTAGATAATATTAGTGAAAATACAATTTGGCCCTCCTTTTAGATGTATACTTCTTGAAAGTATTTGGCTAGTGAGTGAGAATACATGAAAGAAGTCCTACAGCTATCTTTTCATATTGTTCTTTTCCACCCCATATCCAGTGATTGCCAAGACTTGTCAATTTTCACCTCCTAAGTCCCTTTCTAATCAGCCCATCTTTCCATCACAGCACCGTGTTCACAGCTCCTGTCTCCCATCTGGGCTGCTGCTTCCCATAGCCTCCTGGCTGGTGTACCCATATCCACTCTATCCCACCTTCAATCTGTTTTCTACACTGCAGACAAAATTTATCTGTGCAAATACAAACCTGATAGCCCAGCTGATTAGATCTCTCCAGTTGCTTCCCATTGTTCTCAGGGTGGAGATCAAATTCCCTCCTGTGGCCTGCAAGGCGTCCCCCAGCCTGGCCACCAATCTCTGCAGCCTCATTTCCTGTCACTCACCTTTTGTTCTCTCTGTTCCAGCAACCCCGCCCTTCCTCCTTCCCCTCTCACGTCGCAGCTTCCTCACCTGCCTTTGCACTTGCTGTTCCAGGGCCCCAGCCTTCTCCCATCCCCTCCTCCTGGATCACGCCCAACCCGCTCTAGGTCTCCGCTCCATTTACATGTTAAGAGGCGCCTCCCTGGCCCTGCTTGCTGCAGCCAACCCCCGGTTTCCGCTTGCAAACCCCCTTGTCTTGGTTTGTGTCATTATTTAACATTTCTCTTGTCCGCTGAACTGTGGAGGTTTTCTCCTCTGTTCTCCCTTATCCTAAAGGCCAGCAGGCCAGTGCCTGGGACAAGTGTAGGCACAGTGAGTATTGCTGGATGGCCAGTGCCCTGAGTTAGAAAACCACATGGAATGGTGTTTGAATTGGTTCTATTCGGTCCTTCTCTGACGGATAGAGTAGGGTTTTCCACAGTTTATTCCTTAACATACCAATTGGATGAGATGCTAATAAATTCTATTATCCTAAGGATTTCATGGCCAAAAGCAGATGTTGGGAACACTAAGTTTGATAGATGTCTCTACTAGAGGACCTTGCAAAATCTTTAATATGCTAATGCACACGGTGACCCTTCACTGGAGAAGCATACGCTGAGCCATTTCCTAGGTCTGACTCTGGAAACACTTGGGAGGTTACAGGTCAGGCCTCAGAGTCAGACCTCCTGGGTTTCAAGCCAGGCCACTTCACTTACTAGCTCTGTGACCTTGGACAAGTTACCCAAGGTTTCTAACTTCAGTCAGCAGATTATACAGCAAGTGTGATGACAGACGCTGCCTGTTGTGAGGGTTAAGCACCTAGGATGTTGGGAAGGTGTTGCTGTTAGTTAATTCTGTAGCACAGGACAAGTGTCCCTAGGGCTGCTCTTTGGGAATGCTGATGTCAGCAAAAGAGCATTGGGCGGGATGCTGCAGTTAGGTCTGGAGCCTGGGGCAAGACTCCTACATCTCTTCTGAGCCACACGTTTTTCCATTGTGAAGGGGGAGACTTGATTCTACGTATCTCTAGGCCTTCCCCATTCCAGTTGGCCAAGATTTCATTCCTTTCAAGTTGCTAAAAGTAACAGGATAAGCAAGGCCATCTAAAATCAAGTGTGATGTCATAAAAGATGAGATCATTGTTAGCAGTCCCTTTTTAGAAGCATTTGTCATTTGTGGGCTCTTTGAGGATTGGCTGACATCTTTCTGAGTGGATCCTTCAACTCTCTTTGGGGGAAGGTGTACGTGTTTACGTCTGTCCACATAACTTTGTTTTGGGTATCTTCAGGTAGTCTGAATGACATCTATGGAGACTACAAATACACCTACTGGTCATGTGGTGTGATCCTTATTGTAGCAGGCGTCTATCTCTTCATTGGCATGGGCATCAATTACCGACTTGTGGCGAAAGAGCAAAAAGCAGAGGAGCAGCAGAAAAAGGAGAGCAAAGAGGAGGAGACAAGTGTGGATGCTGCTGAGAATCCAAAACAATATGCAGCAGAATCTGCAGAGCAGAAGGACACAGAAGGAAGTCCCAAAGAGGAGGAGAGTCCAGTCTAAACCTGTGCGGCCCAAGGGTCAATGAAGTAGCTGTGACCCAAGATACCTGAAAATATCTACTGGCCTGTATTCCAGCAGTGGTGCTCAATGACGATAGTGGGCATATGTGTGTGAATCATACCAGGTGTTCATGGATGGAATTTTTGTTTCACTCCTTACCAGTAGCCTGAATTAAAAATGCCATACCTTTGGGGAGGGAGTGGTTGGCAAAGAATGAGAGAAGGCAGTAGTGTGGTGGTTTTTTGTTTGTGTGTTTGTTTGTTTAAATCCTAGCTTTTAACAGTGTCCAGAAGATTATAATATGTGCCTTAAGTTTTAGTCTTTAGAACTCTTTAGGGAGCCTTAACTTTTTAAACCATTCTGCTGAATTCATCTATTTTAAGTGTTACATTATAAGGAAAAATAACAACTAACGTGTTTGAGACAAATCTAAAATTTAAAATTAATCTTGCTTCATTGTTATTTGTAATACACTGTCAGACATCATCACTGGAAGATTTATGAATAGAAGTATTGGTTGGAAGTTGGGATATTATAAAATCCTGTCTAAAATATTTTCCCCGTATCAGTAGTTGCCTGGCATAGTGCCTGCTAGCTATATATTTAGGAAATTTAAGGCGTAAAACTTTGGAAACATCTTGGCTGTTCTAGATACATTGTACTCAACAGCATCCCTCTGGAATCTTTTCTTAGGATGCTAATATTATTAGTGCTTGAGAATTTATTTCATTAAATTACTGTTTTCCCTTTTCAAAGACACATTTTGAGTGGTTATAGACCATTGCCCCCTTTGAAATTACTTAGTACTTTTCACTCTAAAAGTTAATTTTAAAATATGCAAAACTATGTATTTGTGCCTCCTTAGTAAACACATCTAATTAAATGTAGACAGATATTTCAAATAGCAGCTGAATTTAGCTTCAGTTTTACCAAAACCTTAGTTAAACTGTGAGACTTGGAATTTTTTGTTGGTGGTGGTGTTCCTGGAATTTTCCCCCCATTGATTCGTAGTGGTTCCATTTATATCTGCGTCTAGCTTAGAGCTGTGTGTGAGATACTCAGTCTTTGTGTGTTTAGGTTTTTTTTTTTTTTTTTTTAATGTTTGCTAATTAAAGCCAGAGTGATTTGGCCCCAGGCAAACCAGTAAGAGTAAGAAAGGGAGAGAAGTTGCTCTGTTTCTTTTACTGAGAAGGCCTGGAAAAAAAATTATGTTTTGCTTATAATTATTAGACACAGTCTTACTACTCCACAGAAACCTAAAGATATTGTGACCCTTTTTACTTACTTGAAAAGCAGAGAAATGAGTTTAGCATAAGGATTGGGAGGATGGACCAGAATGAAATCTGTAAATATTTTCTAACCTAGTATCTTCGAAAATGCACACGAAGATGATAGACACTCAATAAATCATACCTAGTGCATTTTAAAGTATTGTAATTGACACAGTGAAAGTATAGGTACAAAACCTTTTGTGTAAGAGGCTGGCTTTTCCAAATAAACTTTTTTTTTTTCTTTTTTTTTTTAAGAAATCTTTCTCCCTCTAAATGTTTATTTTCTTGAGAAAGTATTACTGTGTCTTCATTTTCATTATCAAGATCCAGTTTGGCCCTTACTAATATTAAATCATTCAGCTTATGTGCTGTGGGAGCTGTGTATATGGCTTATTTTTTTTTTTCTTCTTTCCTCCTTTTCTTTAAGGCAGGGAAGAGGGGAATTTTGAAATCACCTCTCTGAAAGCATCCAAAGCAGTTAACCTTAAGGACACAATGAAAATTCCCTTTCTATGCCTGAGTGTCATGGCAGATGGAGAAGGAATTTTAGGGGAGAAGCCTGCTGTGATTGTTGGCAGGCTTGGCTCCAGTTGGGACTCTGCTGTTTTCCATACACCTGAATCCATAACCTCTATGTGCCTCTTTCCCCTTCCATAAAAATGAGGATCACTGTCCATGAGAAGGAAGTGGGAAGGGGTGGGGTGGAAGAGGAGGAGTACAGAATTATTTTCTCCTCTAAGGAAGAAAACTGCCTTTCTTTCTAGGTTCTTTGGATGGCATAATAATTGACATAAGACAGATAAGATAGAAAATTTTAATTTCATACATACAGGAACTTCACATAGACATGTGAGGGTCAAAAACAGACAGGGGCGCCTGGGTGGCCCAGTGGGTTAAGCCTCTACCTTCGGCTCTGGTCATGATCTCAGGGTCCTGGGATCAAGTCCCACATCAGGCTCTCTGCTCAGCGGGGAGCTTGCTTCCTTCTCTCTCTCTGCCTCCCTCTCTGCCTACTTGTGATCTCTGTCAAATAAATAAATAAAATATTTTAAAAAACAAAACAATCAGACAGCTGAGACTTACAAGCCGTCCAAAGCCAAGGAGGGGTGGGTAGGGGTCTGTAGCTTCAAAAGGAATGAAGACAATTTACACGAAGATGGAAGAGCAAATGTTTGGTAGACCATGCCAATATAGAAAAGTCTTGCATTTAAAAAAAAAAAAATGATAATACGTCTCTTCCTGGTACAGGCTCCCTATCTAAATTTTTTTAGGCAGTTACAGGGGAGGTAAAAAGCTCTTCTTGAGTCTGCTAGGCATTGACTGCCTTCAGCTCAGATACTCCACATTCCAAAGTGGCATATTTGGGGGCAACCTTGTCTTGAACCCCATCACTCCCATCCCAATCGTTGAGCTATGTCCATACCTAAGACCCTGCTTAGTCTTTGTTCAGTAGTTGAATCTTGTTAGTAAAGGGTTAAAAACTGGCTCAAAGCTGGAATTAAACCTTCTATTGCCCAGTCCAACCCAGTCTTTTTTTCCCCTGAAGAGGCAGAAATTAAGGTATTTATTCAAGATTAGTTGTGGTAACAAACCACACTAAAACCCAGTACAGGCCTACTCTGTGCCATCTATTCCTTGTTATCAGTCAGCGGATCCTGTCTGTGTTGTAGGTTGTGTTCAACGCTGAGAAGCAGCTGGGCTTTCTGAGCCAAGCTATTGTCCTTTACTCCACATGAGGACAGTTTTTTTCCAATTCACACAGTTTCTGTGGCTGCTTTGGAAACAAATGTATGCAAAGACCACCTGCCCATCTTCGTTTTCTCTCTGTCCCACACCTTCCGTAAGTGGCAGAGAGAACATGTACAGCTCTTCGGTAGTCATAGGCCCTAAAAACGCTTGGCACTGTTTAAGAGCTTACTCTGTAACAAGCTGCTAAGCCAAAGCTGGAGTATTACTTAAACCGATAGTTAGCAATTATAGATGATCATGGTGACAAGACTGTATTAGCCTGCACACTCCCATCTATTGAGAATTTAAATTAACTAGTTAGGATAAATGAATAATTTCTACAAAATACTCAGGAAAGCATGATGGTAAAAACAAATTATGGAAATTTCAGAGGTGTTTTATCCCTGATAATCACACTGAAGACTAATTGTCTGAATTCTTGAGTTGTCTAAATTTAGTTTGTTTGTCCATAGATACATACGTCAATATTAATCCTGTATTTTAAAAAGAAAAAAATGTGTTAAGAGCCATTTAATATTTTTGTATGAGCCAGTGTTTGACTGTATTGAATTTCAGAATGAAATGGGTATCCGTTTTTATGAAAAACCTAAATGTCTGGGTTTTACCTAGCAAATGGTTCACAGTATAACAAACCTAATAATCAGGTATGTACCCCTCCCCTCCCTGTTTTGCTCGGAAAGATGAGGGAAGGTGAACAGTAAATTTCCACTTTTGCAACATGGCCTGTCTTAATAATCAGGTCAGGCATTTGCCTCGAAGACATGAAGAAAGAGGTTAATGACAGACTTGTGTCAATATGAAAATTCTTTCGGTTCTTGACAGGAAGCGACAGCCCAAGCTTGCTTGGCTTGCCCAGATGTGAGCAATTAAGCCGAGTTACTTCAAAGTCTAGAAGCATTTAGAGGGTTTCAAGTACATCACTTCTGAAATGTTTTCTAGCTCTAGCATTTAGATTCAGTCTCCCCTTTTCCCCCCAGTTCAGTCTGGGCCATAGTGACAAAATCATTCAAATGACAGCGATTGGGAAAAGTACCATGTGTATGTGTAGATTATCTTTTCCTTGAGCAGAACAGCATCGTTAGCATTTTGCTAACTTTTACCCTCCCCAGAGGAGACTGGGATAGCTACTAGTGGAATAGAAGTATAAGCTACCTGGGTTCAAACTGAGGCTGGGTGACCTCAACCTAGTTACCTAGCCTCCATAAGCATAAGGTTTTTTTCTTCTGTAAGCTGTTAATAATTAGTACCAACCCCCTCCCACGGTTATCAGAAAGGTTAGTTGATATGTAACAGCTTATGTTAAATAAGGGCTTCATGAGCATAAATACCTGACTATAAAAAAAAGAAAGAAAATTAATACTTGGGGGAAAATTGCTCTTCTAATTCCCAAGATGGATCATTACTTAGGACAGTTTGGAAGTGACTTTTAAAGATAATATTAGCTGGGGCGCCTGGGTGGCTCAGTCAGTTAAGCAGCTGCCTTCAGCTCGGGTCTTGATCCCAACGTCCTGGGATTGAGCCCCACATTGGGCTCCCTGCTTGGCAGAGAGCCTGCTTCTTCCTCTCCCTCTGCCTGCTGCTCTGCCTACTTGTGTTCTCTCTGTCAAATAAAATCTTTTTTTAAAAAATGATAATATTAGCTAAATTTGGGGTGCCTGGCTGATTCAGTCAATAGAGCATGTAACTCTCCATCTCAGGGTTGTGAGTTCAAGCCCCATGCTGGGTGTAGAGCATACTTCAAAAATAAAGAATATTAGCTAAATTATCAAATTCTCCTTTTGATCAGATCCTCCTTTTATTCTTTTTTTCCCCCCTCCTTTTATTCTTACAAATGTAATGGTCTTTCTTTGGTAAATGAATGGATGAAATGACCAGTTCATGAGGCTGATGCATACATGCCCAGCTCTTTGAGCAAGAGGGATGTGAGTCCTAAAACCCTTGCTCCTGATGCCCTAACGGTACATCGTTTCCAAGAAAGAGAGGCCCACCTAGCAGCAGATAAACATTTCCTCTCAATGTCTGTGATGATTCTAAAAGAATAAGTAACTAGTAAGCAGTCATGGTTAAAGCTGTCTGTCCCAGCGATGTTCTTAAATGCAAATTGAAGACTTGATGAGGTTTTAATTTTTCCATACTATATTGATAACCTGATTTAAATTATAAATTATCACTTCGTAACCAATTAAATTGGTATTTAACATATTGGCAACAATTTCATGATATGTGTCAAGTGCCATGAGTTCACATCTAAGAATTCCAGATTTGGAATTTATATAAGAAAAAGGTTTGCCTTTGAAATTTGTCAGTTTCTTTGAAAAATCCTGAAGGTGTATATCAGTAACTATTTAAATGGATGGTTATGATGTCCTTGTGGTGTAAACATGGCATGATGTTAAACAAAAAGGCAAAACACAAGGTATGCCTGGGTGGCTCAGCTGGTTAAGTGTCTGCCTTTGGCTCAGGTCACGAGGTCCTGGGATGGAGCCCCGCATTGGGCTTCCTGCTCGGCTACTGCTGCTCCCTCTGCTTGTGCTCTCGCTGTCTCTCTCTGACAAATAAATAAAATTTTTATTAAAAAAAAAAACGATCATGATACATGTCACACACACACAATGCATATATACACATGCATGGCAGGAGAAAGAATATACACAAGTAGGCTAATCATTTTGTGACTGGTGAAATTAGAGGTGACTTTCTGTATTTTTTTTCATACTCTAAATTTTCTTAATGTGATGGTAACTTTTACACTTAAAAAATATTTAATGTAGCACATAATACTGGTTTACAGAGGGGGGAAAGAATAGTATAGTTGATCTAGAAGGGTTCTGGCAAGAAACAGGATTCCTAAGAACATGAAGCTGATGATGATTACAAGCAGGTTATTTTTTTCCTGCTGCTTCAAGAGCTGCATCTGGTGAAAGGGTGGTGTATGAGACCCAGGACTCAAGAGCCCAGCTGTGTCAAGTCATGGTCTTGCTGGTGCTGGACCAGGGCCATGGAGCAAGAGTCCATGGCCCACACCTGCACCAGCCTGCAATGCCGTCTTCCCTGAGACCATGCTCTTAGGGACAGCATTCCTGTGGTTCCCCCTCTGATCATCATCTTGCTGCAAGTGAATGTTTAACTCAGAAAGCCAGAGCATTCAGCACTTACCCACATCAGAGTGTTGGCAGTCTCAAAACGTTATCTTACTAGAATCAGCGTCAGAAAAAAAGTGCACTGATGTCACAAAAAGAATTTGCTTGTCCACATAGCTGTCATTTATTTACCAGCAAGTATTTACTGGACTATTAATATGTCCCAAGCATTGTTCTAGGCTTTGAGAATCCAGCCATGAGCCAGGCATAGTAGGTCTTCCATACATCTTACATTCTAGGAGCAGAAGACAGACAGTGAACACTATGTTGTAAGGAAAACAGTATTTGGCGGGTTGGCTTTGTCTTGTTTTTCTAGTATCTTCTATGTACTCATTTACTGAATAGAGATAACTGTGACCAAAATTTTGTTCCTGGCACCCACAGCTTCTAGTATAATGGGGAGGACTCTGTAGTAAGTGTTGTGGTGCGGCAGCACATGGAGAATTCTTTAACCCAATCTCAAGAGGGCCCTAAAAAGGACAAAAATTATATTCTTGAGCAAGTCAGTTTCTCTGAGCCTCTGGTAAAATAAACAGTGAAATTGTGAGGATTAAGTATGAAAGTACCCAGTATTCTGTTGAGTATATACTTGCATTACATTGAGCTCATAGTGTTAAAAAAATTAAACAGCAGAGCGCCTGGGTGGCTGTCAGTTGAGTATCTGACTCTTGATTTTGGCTCAGGTCGTGATCTCAGGGTCATGAAATGGATCCCCACGAAGGGCTCTGCACTCAGCCAGCAGTCCAGTAAGGAGTCTCCCTCTCTCTTTGCCCCCTCCCCCGTGGTCTCTCTCTCCCTCTCTCAAATAAATAAATCTTAAAATATATAAATTACATAGCAAGTGTCAAGTCACCAGTCAGAACAACAAGGAATACAGACCAGCTGATAACATTTGTATAGCTAATCGGTTTTCAAAGGCCTTTTGAGTATATTCTGTCCTCAGATTCACACAAAATCCTGGCAGGTGTCATGAAAAATATTGACCCTTTAGTTGGGTCTTCATCCAAGCAGGGCATCTCCCCTGCTGCAGAACAGTGCAAAGCAGGACTGCACACAGCTCAGTGGCTAGAGCTGAAGGCACCAGATGGACGTCTGAAGACCTACAAGAATGGGAGAGACTGAATCCTAGGTAATCTTGGAACAAGGACCAGACCAATGACTTGGGCCCCGCAGCAAAATGAGTAAAATGGCCCTGCCCCCAATAAACTCACAATCTTTTCCCTTGGCATCAGAATTCATAATGTGATTTCTTCACTTGTGGATTTCCTTTCCTAATATGCTTTACTAATTCCAGAATTAAAAGTTTGCATTTCCTGAGCTTACTCTGGCCAGGTCCCAAGAGGAAGTGGCCCGCAGCCATTAAGAAGCCGGGAGGGGAACTGGGCTGGGATTAGAAATCACCTGGTGTGCTGACAATCTGTACATCGATAATTATCAAGAGAAGGTTTCTAATGATTCTTGTCAATTGCGATTTGTCTCTTTTCCTTTCTCATCGCCCCCCACCCCACCCTTAAAACCAAAAGAGAGGGGCCTGGGCCCTATTTATTTATATACGCTTCTCAATAGGAGAGCTTTACTTTCGATTAACAACCCTTCGCCTTTTAAATTCCAAGTACTATCTTCTCCAATGCTAAGAGTGAGCAGGAACCGGCCTGCAGTAGGAGTCAATGAGCCAGGCACTTGGGAGGACGCTTAAAATTCCACCCCTGCCCCAGCCTCTCCCTCTGTCTCCCTGTTCCTTCCCCCACGTGCCTCATCAGCTGCCCAAAAGCGTTTCTGTTTCTCCTTTCACCCCCTCCTTTTGTTCCCGGCTTGGCTTTTTAACAGCCTCCCCACCTAGGTTCCTGCTACTTCCAATCCAACCTCAACACTGCTGTCAAAATGATTTCTCTAAAAAGACCAAGTGT
Organism: Enhydra lutris kenyoni; assembly: GCF_002288905.1. NCBI lineage: Eukaryota > Metazoa > Chordata > Mammalia > Carnivora > Mustelidae > Enhydra > Enhydra lutris. The sequence goes on along the minus strand of NW_019154093.1, from coordinate 76,616,894 downwards.
CTCAGCAGCTTTTATAACTTCAAATAAAAGCAATAAAGATAAAAATAATAAAACTCATCTAATCATGTCACTCCTCTGCTGAAAATTCTATAGTTTGAGGATAAAGTCCAATTTCTGCTTGACCCCCAGGAGCCATTCTCAATCAGCAATCAGCACCTGCGTACTGCTCCAGTCTTATCTCCCGCCAGTCCTCGCCAGCCGCCAGCCGCACCCTGCTCTCCTGCCCTGCAGAATATCTGAGTACAGCAGGCCGGGATTCCCAACCGCCCTGCCTTCCTACGCGCTCACTTGTGCGTGGTAACCCCTCTGTACTAACTCCTCGTCATCTTTTGAAACTCGGTTTGTCTCCTCTTACAGGAGGCCCTTACTGATTCTTCCCCAGTTTTTTGTGTGTGTGTTTTGTTTTGTTGTGTTTTCTTTTAAGATTCTATTTATTTGAGAGAGAGAGCGCACAGGAGCAGGGAGGAGAGGGAGAAGCAGGCTCCCTGCCAAGCAGGGAACCTGAGGCGGGCTCGATCCCAGGACCCTGGGATCACGACCTGAACCAAAGGCAGACACCCAACAGACTGAGCCAACCAGGCACATCCCCCCATTCATTTTTAATTGTCTTTAGGTGTACAGCACAGAGTATGAATCTGTGTCAAATCCCAGGTGTTGGGTACAAGTTCCAAACAGGCCGCTTACTGATTCTGAGTCCTTAAGTTATTTAACTTCTAGGCCACAGTTTGTACATCCATAAAATGGGACTGAATAGAACTTACCTTATAGTGTTGCCAAGATGGTTAAATATGGCAATGTCTATAAGACCCTTAGCATAATGCCTGAATAAATGCTCAGCAGGAATTATCACTACCTCTGTCCTAGATCTTCCCACTGTCAAAGAATATTTTTCAAAATGGTAAAATCACAGGGCACCTGGGTGGCTCAGTTTTAAGTATCTGACTCTTGATTTTGGCAAGGGTCATGATCTCAGGGTCGTGATATTAAGCCCCAGGTCAGGTTCTGCACTCAGCAGGGAATCTACTTGAGATTCTCTCCCTCTCTCTCTGCCCTCCCCGCCTGCTCACCCCCCGCCTCAAATAAATAAATCTTTCTTAAAAATGGTAAAATCAGGGCACCTGGGTGGCTCAGTCAGTTAAGAATCTGCCTTTGGCTCAGGTCATGAACCCAGGGTCATGGGATCAAACCCCACATTAGGCTTCCTGCTCATCGGTGAGCCTGCTTCTTCCTCTCCCTCTGTTGCTCCCTCTGCTGCTCCCCCTGCTTGTGTTCTCTCACTCACCTCTATCTCTCAATTAGATAAAAAAAATTTTTTTAAAATTTAAAAAAAAAATGGTAAAGTCAGGGACACCTAGGTGGCTCAGTCAGTTAAAACGTCCTGCTCTTGCTCTTAGCTCAGGTCATGATATCAGGGCTGTGGGACTGAACCCCATGTAGGGCCCTGTGCTCAGCATAGAGTCTGCTCCTCCTTTTCCCACTGCTCCTCTCCCAGCTTGTTCTCTCTCTCTCTCTCTGTCTATATCTCTCTTTCTCTCAAATAGATAAATCTTTAAAAAATGGTAAAATCATAGCTTTCATACAGATATAAAATGCACATGTTTATATAACTCATTAAGGAGGGAACCAGTAAGATTTTACAACTGTGGATTTATGGAGATTTCTCTACTGGACAAAACGCATTTGCACTGCCATGAACAGGGGTAATTCGCATTGCCCATCAGAGGGAGAGCATCTGCACCACTGTCAGTCCTCCACAGGTTAGCTCCCATCTCCACCAAGCTGTAATGCAGCCCAGCAGAAGACAGTCCGATGCAGAGCTCCCTATAGAACCAGATAGCCCAGAACCCCAGACAACTCACAGCCTTCTACAGACAGAACACCCAGGAATCCTCTGCCCATTTGTAAAGTCTCACAATTTTGCCTTGCACAATAGTGCACAGCACTCATCAGTTTGCCTTTCTAGACACTACCAGCTAGGAGCTGCTTGAGATGAGAGGGAACAACATGCAAACTCATCGTTCCCTTTTGGTTTTAGGGGCTGGAGACATTCCTGCAGGAGGTGACATTTCAGCCAGGTAGAAAAAGGGAAGGCCACGTTTCTCCTGGAGAACATCCGAAGAGCTGTGTGGGGCCAGGGTAGAAGCAACTGGCAAGCTGGTGTTAAACACAGACTGTGTGCCAGGCCCTGGGCCAGGCTAGGAAGATAGAGGAATGAGGACTGACCTCAGCTTTCAAGAAGCACTAAGTCTGTTGTGGGAAATAAAAGGAAATCAAGGCTTACAACATAGTGTGATGAGGGCCCTAAAAGTCCAGAAGCCAAACTTCAGAAAGTCAAGTGAACTACTGGCAATGTTTCCCAAGCCCAGGTTTGATGAAAGGCCCAACACAGGAGAGCCCTGTGAGGCTCTGGATGGCCTCAGAGAAATCAGTGAAGAAGTACCTGTTCGACATCCATAGTATGAGGCCTTCCTCTTTCCACCTTGTGGCTGGACATTTGTTGCCAGATGGGTGGCCATGGAGAATTAGTGTCTGATTCCCTCAGATCTCTGGGAATGGAAGTCCTTCTTATGGGCAGGGACAACCCTGAAGCATTCCCAAAGTCTGACTTAGGGAACCAGCTCACTTAAAGCCATCGCGGGGGTGACTGGGTGGCTCAGTCAGTGGAATGTCTCTTGGTTTCAGCTTAGGTCATGATCTAAGGGTCGTGGGATCAAGCCCTGCATTGGGCTCCACACTCGGGAGTCTGCTTGATTCCTTCCCTCTGCTTCTCCCAACACCGCTCACACATGCACGAACTCACTCTCCTTCACTTTCAAATCAATAAAATTTTTTTTTCTTTTCTAAAGATTTTATTGATTTATTTGACAGAGAGAGACACACAGATCACAAATAGACAGGGAGGCAGGCAGAGGGAGAAGGAGAAGCAGGCTCCCTGCTGAGCAGAGAGCCCGATGCGGGGCTCAATTCCAGGACCCCGAGACCATGATCTGAGCCGAAAGCAGAGGCTTAACCCACTGAGCCACCCAGGTGCCCCTCAATAAAATCTTTAAAAAAAAAAAAAGTCATTGAAAGGAAAATGGCACTCACCTGCTGAAAGGAGGATAATCAACAAGGAAACAGGAAAATGTGTTCTCCCCTGGGATTTAAGCTCTGTGAGGCAGGGAGGAGGACCTGAATATGCTTATTATCTGATAGGCCTCATTTGTTGAATATATACAAAGAAAGGATGAATGAATGAGGGCTCCAGAGAAGGATCTGTCCAGGGAGACGGATCTGGCTCCCCTGCGCAAGTGCCCTCAGATGGAATCAAGACTGGCCTCATTTAAATACTTGAAGCACCAACCAACCCCTTGGGTTTACTTTTCTCCTCACTAGACACTGCCTCTATACTGCTAGCGGCCTAATAGGAGATGACAGACATAGCACATTGGCAGGAATGTTCCGTCTGAGTGCCGGCCATACTCTCCCTCTGAATTCCGGTATACCCCTGAGCCTCCGATGTCTGTCAGGCTCCCAGGCTCCCTTCAACCCTGGGCCACCAACAAGGCCAAACCACTCTAGGTTCAGCAAGGCGCTGCCACCCAAGCAAACCTCCTGCCCCACAGGCCTGGCGACATCCCCACCACACAGACCCCCTCTATTGACTTTGCACACATCACTGAAGTGTTTCTCCAAATACTACTGATCTGGGGCGCCTGGGTGGCTCAGTGGGTTAAAGCCTCTGCCTTCTGCTTGGGTCATAATCCCAGGGTCCTGGGATCAAGCCCTGCATCAAGCCCCGCATCAGGCTCTCTGCTCAACAGGGAGCCTGCTTCCCCTTCTCTCTCTCTGCCTGCCTCTCTGCCTACTTGTGATCTCTGTCTGTCAAATAATTAAATAAAATCTTTAAAAAAAAACAACACTACTGGTCTGTTCCAACCACGGAAGGGGATGGACAGGGTCTCTCCTAGATCCTGGCTCTCTTAGCAGCCTCCCTGCGCCACACACATCCCGGGGGGGGGGGGGGTGCCCTTTGGGACAGCACCCAGGACCCTGCCTCCCTGAGCGGCTTTCTTGGGGGGACAGACACCTGGAGCACCTGTCGGGACCCACCATGGCTGTCCGCCCGGCCTGGGCCTGCAAGCCTATCCAGCCACCTACCGCACCTGCCACACCTCTCAACCCATTTCCGCTGAGGCCAGGTGGTCTGATGGCTCTGGGCTCACTGGCCATGTGGCTCTGGGAAGGTCACTTCACTCCTCTGCACTTCTGTTCCCTCACCTGTCAAAGAAGGATGACAAGGGTTATACCAGCCAGAGTTCCGTGCAGAAATCCCAGCACTCTGGGTATTTGCAGCAGAAAGTGATTCACACAAGGGCTTAGGTGCTTGGGGGACTGTCCGGCGGCTGGGTGGGGGAGGGGAGGCTGAGGCTAGAGAGGATCTGCTCCCTTGTGGCCTCGGGAGCTGGGGCATCTGGAGGGCAGGGGTGGGAGCCAGGGAGCGGGCCGGGCCTTGGCTGCCTCCAGTGGTGTGGAACTGCGCCCAGGACACCAGTGCAGGAAAAGACGCAGGTCTGCGTGACCCTGCCTGTCTGTCCGAAGGGAGCAGCCAAGCCCAGGAAGGCGGCCTCTGGCTCCCTTCCATCTGCGGAGTCCCAGGTGGGGGGCCGAGCGCTGGCTCACAGTGGGCACCCACACTCTGGAAGGAGCGGTCTGGAAATGTTGCTGTAGCTTTCTGCCTGCAAAGCACAGAAAATACGGGGCAGGGGGTCCTGGGTGCTCTTCAGCCACAAGAGGGTTACCTGCACCCCTGTTTGTGCCTGAAGAGCGCTCACCACCCCCTCCCCCCCATCCCTCCACCCTTTCACCCACCTCCCCGGGGGCACACAGCCCGTGCTGAATGAAGGCGGTTCTGGTGGGGGGTAGGGGGTGACCGCCAGCCAGGGCCAGGCCCCAGGAGATTCAGCCGCGGACAAGACAGAGCCCGACCCTAAAAAAGGGCTGACCCTCTGGGGCCCGCAGAGACTGGAATCATCAAGGAATGTGGTTGGTGTAACAGGGTGTCTGTCCTAAAAGCCTGGGGAGCACAGGGAGCTGACAGCAGAGGGGGCGCACCTGGGCCAGTGTGGGGGGTTGGGGCACAGAATGGTAAGAGCCAGCTTTCCAGTAGTAGTAGAGTCTAATACAAGGCTGGAAGGGAACACTACAAATTAACCAAATTAAGCAGGAAGAAACAAAGGGTGCCTGAGTGCGTGTGCACGACAATGCTAATTTCCACCTGAAGGGAGCATATGCATATACAAACCCCCGGAAGCTGTTTGGCAGTGACCACAAGTAGACCGCTGAGTCCACCAGTGCACAGAGTGGTGAGTCAGGGTGGTGGACAAGGAATGAAGCTGGAGAGGAAAGCAGGGGCATGGGGATCCCAAGGGGCTTCCACAGCTCAAAGAATCTGAGCTTTATCCTGTGGGCAGTGTCGAGCCATAGCAGGTATTTAAGCAGGGACAAGAGTCCCTGTGCTGCAGTTTGTGGACTAGGCTGGAGAGGGCCGGCCTGCAGGTGAGGATGTCAGTGATGACGCTGAGGCAGTGTAGGCTGGAACTACCGCCTGCCTAGAAGAGGACAGGGAAAAGACAGAGCAGACAGCTGGGAGTTTAGGAGGAGGCAGAGTGCACAGGAGGGGATGGGAGTGGGAGTAGGGAGAAACCTCGGGTGGCTGCCAGGTTTCAGCACCACATACACCTGGAAGGGTGGGGCCCCCACCAGCTCCTGGCACTGGATCCTGGGGTGGTACCCACCCACAGGCTCCCTGCCTCTGGACTGAGTTCACAAAAAGCCTCTTCCCTCCCGTGAACCTTAGGGCCTACATGCAATTCAATTCCACCAACATTTGTTGAGCCGCTCTTATGGGCCAGGAACCAGGGAAGCTTCTCCCTTTCTCACCTAAGGGAGTTTGAGCTGGATGACTGAGAGGCTCTGGAGCATGGATGGGGGGCTGAGCATGGCAGGGAGAGGCTGTGGACACAGAGCGTACATTCAGGCCTTCTCTCCTCCCCCTGTGGAGGAGGGTCTTGACCCATGACCTCTCACCCTCATGACTGAAAGGTACACAAAGAGCATCCAGCACAGCCTTAGATAAAGGCCCTGGGCCTCAGCCTCTGCTGGAACAGGCAGCCACCCCTGGTCCTTTCTACTTTGAGTTCTGCATTCCTTCTGCCCTGAGATACCAGATGAAAGGAGAGACCCACCTGCCTGTTCACCACATTCACCCTGAGGACTGGTGGTCTGCCATCCCACAGATGCACTGCTTGGAACCCAGGCATTTCCCCCCACCCCCAACCCCGGGGCTGTCAACAGAAGACAGTAGCCCATTACTTACTGCTGGGCTGACATCGGAACTTCTTACCAATTCACTCTCACAGTAGTGCAGGCCAATTATAGGAGCCTAGAAGGGAGGCCTGCTTTTTTGAAAACATGAGCGGCCAGGAGGCATCACCTGGGGGGCTGGGCTGGTAAATAGCATTCACTGTTCCTGGAAACACTCTACATTCCTACTTTCTGAGTCTCCCTAACTCTGTAAGATCATTATTGTTGCCACTTTGCAGATGATGAAACTAAGGTTCAGTTGGGCTGAGAAGTTTGCTCATTTAGGGTCACACAGCTACTAGGGGGGCTGAATTAGACTTTTAACCAACCCAGACCCCACACTAATGCCTTCTTCCAAGTAACCCTTAGTGACTACAGGGTAATTAAGCCTTGCTCCCTGGACCCCTGCTCTGTGCCAGGGCCTGCCAGTAGTCCCAGGAAGATGTTCTCTCACATCTTTCTCGTGGTCGTTGGCCTGAACCTGTTCTTCTTCACCCCTGCCCAGCAGGGAGTCTCCCAGGGCACCGTGAAGTCCTGCTTTTGTCCCCAGCCTGTTTCCGGACCCTAAGGATTCCAGAGCCTTGCTATTCCTTCTCCTGTTCTGGCTCCAAGAAGCCTCAGGACTTCCTCATCCTCTGGCTCTGGGACACTGTCCAGGGCGTCAGCCTACTGGCCTGAGCCTCCCACCCTGGGTTTAATTTCCACTAACCCTAATGCTCTCCAAATCCCCGGCTGAGACGCCAGACCCGGGTACAGCCTGTAGAGCTTATTCATGTGCAGTAGGAGCCCAGTACCCCGTGGTGGGAGAGGGGAGAAGCCTCTAGGCTCCTGGCAGCTGTGTCCTGTGGAGGGGAAGAAAAATAATTTCTCCCATACCCTTCTGAGTTCTTGACTGAGGCCCCTGTAATAAAAAACAGATTAACCTGAGAAAAACAAACAGAAGTTTATTCGTAGGTGTACCTCCTGTATATATTTGAGATAAGAGAAAAAGTCAATCGTTCCAGGGGGCCTAAACCAGTAGCTTCAGCGACTTCTTCAGCTAAAGACAAAAGAACAAAAGGTGAGGATGGTGGGGGAGGTCTGTATGGGAGGTTACCTGGAAAAGCAGGGTAAACAAGGGGAAAGCTTCTTAGGCAGATTTAAATCACTGCTGTCCCCATTGGGTAAGCGTCTCTGGTGACTGAGAGTCATCTTCTCTTCCTACTAGGGAGAGGGAGACACCTTTACAAAAGAGTATTTCCTTTGCAAATATAAGTTTCCCTTTCAAAAGGGTAATTTCTACTGTTTTCCTTATTTGATAAAACAATCAGCTCAAAATAAGCCTTATGACCAAGAGGCAAATTTGGGGGTGACATATTCCGCCATCCTTCACTCCCCCTTCTAAACCCGGGCTCCCTGCCATGGCCCGAGGCAGCTTTCAGGAGGAAAAAAGAATGTTCTGGTCCAAGTGAGATCAGTGGTGTTTCTTAGGTCACAGACCTCTGCTGGACTATGCTCCTGGACACATCTTAGTGGCACCAGGTCCCTGAGCGGCAGGAGCCGGCAGCCGCGGGGGATCACAGTCTTTGCGGGGTGATGAGAAGGCCAGGGGGCGCGGGGCAGGGCGGGTTGCAGGCCCCTAGGGAAGCTCTCCCTATCCATCCCGCCGCGCGGAGCAGAGGGGGCGCCGAGCACCTTCCGCAGCCGCGGGGCTGAGAGCAGAGGCTGCGCTCTCGGCGGTCAGACCGTCCACGGACTCGGACGGGAGGAGTCGCCCAGGCCACTTGGGCTGCTCCTTGCTTCAGACCGCTCCTCCAGGCCGCCCCAGGCAGGCCGGAACTGCACCGCCCCACGCCCCCGCCCACCCTCCACACCATCCTAGTGGAAACCTCCACACCCACACCCCTACCTACAGCTCACACCCCGAGAAACAAACATTCCCCTCCCCCACGCAGGCAGCCCCGACACATGCGCACCAACTCCTCAGGCCTGGAAGCCGGTGCCCTGAGTCCAGTTGCCAGGGGGACCTTACACTGACCTTCTTCAAGGGTGACCCCACGAGGAACTCGGAAAGGGGGCCGGTCTGGGGTCAGACAGGACTCCCTCCCTCCCCGACTCCCCTCTGCCCCCGCAGGCTGGACGCGGTGGCGCGGGGCGCCCTCGTGTGGCCGGAGGCGGCGCTGCACTCCCCGCCGTCTTCGTCCTCCCGCGCCCCGGAGCTGCTGGCTGAGGAGCTGCCCACTCAGGGTCCCCGCTGCGCCCCCGCTGAGCCCCCGCCCACGGTCTCTGCTTCCCCCGGCTGGCGCCCAAGCTACAGGCCCTCCTTCTTTCACCTCCGAAGATTTTCTCCCTATGTCTTCCAAGTCAATATTCCTGCATTTCAAAAGACAATGTAACAAAATGGTAATTATAAAACATAATATAGTTATTATCCGGGTGCCTGCCACCTGGGAAGAGAGCTGAATCATCACTTAGTAAGTTGCAGCTTCCTTTGTGTTCCTCTTATTGACCCTAATTTCATGGTTTCTCTTGCTTTTTGTTTCCATTTTTTTTTATTGTGATAAAATACATATGAAATGTGATGTACAGCTCTGAAGTATTAAATACGTTGAGAAGGCTGTACAGGCATCACCACCATCCATCTCCAGAGCTTCTTTCCCTCTTGGAAGACGGAAACCCTGTACCAATTACATAACAACTCCCCATTCTCCCCTCCCCCGCCATGGGCAGCCACCATTGTATTTTCTGTCTCTGTGCATTGCATTTGACGAAGTATTTTAGGTCAGTGAAATCACGCAGTTTGTGTCTGTTGGTGACTGCCCTGTATCACTTAGCATAATATCTTTAAGGTTCATCCATGCTGCAGCCTGTGTCAGAACATCCTTCCTTTTTAAGGCTGAATAATATTCCACTGTGTGTATACTGCATTATACATTTTGCTGATCCATTCGTCCACCCACGGACACTTGGGTTGCTTCTGCATTTTAGCTATTACGAATAATGTTTCTATGAACATGCGGATACAAATATTTCTTTGAAACTATGCTTTCGATTTTTCAGCTATTCAGCAGAATAGCTGGGTCATACTGTAATTCTATGTATATATATTTAAGATTTTATTTATTTGACAAAGAGACACAGTGAGAGGGAGCACAAGCAGGGGGACTGGGAGAGGAAGAAGCAGGCACCCCACTGAGCAGGGGGACATGCTGGGCTGGATCCCAGGACCCCGAGATCATGACCTGAGCCGAAAGCAGACACTTAACCCTCTGAGCCACCGAGGTGCCCCTCATTTTTTAAAAGTAACCTCTATGCCCTGCTTGGGGCTTGAATTCACTACCCCAAGATCAAGAGTGCCAGCCAGGTGCGCCAAGGGTTCTAACTTCACATCCTTTCCAACTCCTGTTGTTTTGGGTTTTGTGTCTGTTTTTTGTCTTTATAATAATCATCCTAATGGGTGTGAGTGGTTTCTCATTGCCATTTTGGTTTACATTTCCCTCATGATGAGTGATGTTGAGCACCTCTTCATGTGTTTATTGATCATCTGTATGTCTTCTTTAGAGAAATGCCAATTCAAGTCCTTTGCCCATTTTTGAATCAGCTTATTTATCATAGAGTTTTAGTAGTTCTCTGTATATTCTGGGTGGCACTCCTTTTTCTGTTATATAATTTGTAAATATTTTCTCCCATTCTGTGGGTTGCCTTTTTACTCCATGGAGAGTATCTTTTTTTTTTTTCCTAAGATTTTATTTATTTGAGAGAGAGTGAAAGTGAGAGAGATCACAGAGGGAGAAGGAGAAGCAGACTCCCCGCTGGGCAGAGACACCCCCCCCCCCCGCCCCATGCAGGGCTCCATCCTAGGACCCTGAGATCATAACCTGAGCCGAAGGCAGATGCTTATCGGACTGAGCCACCCAGGAGCCCTGAAAGTATCTTTTTTTTTTTTTTTTTAATTTATTTATTTCACAGACAGAGATCACATGTAGGCAGAGAGGCAAGCAGAGAGAAAGGAGGAAGCAGGCTCCCTGCTGAGCAGAGAGACCGATGCTATGCGGGGCTCAATCCCAAGACCCTAAGATCATGACCCGAGCTGAAGGAAAAGGCTTTAACACACTGAGCCACCCAGGCACCCCTGAAAGTATCTTTTTATGCACAAACTTTAAAAACTTCCATGAAGTCAAGTTTGTCTTTTTTTTCTTACTTGTGCCTTCAATGTGAAATTTTGTCCTGTATCTTCTTTTAAGAGTTTTATTGTTTCAGTTCTTACATTTATGTCTTTTATGCATTTTGAGTTAATTTTTGTATGTGGTGTTAGGCAGAGGTCCGACTACATTACATTCTTTCACATGTGGACATCCAGTTTTCCCAGCACCATTCCTTGAAAAGACTGTCCTTTCCCCCACTAAATGGTTCTGGCAGCCTTTTACAAATTGTTTCATCATCTTTGTGAGTGTTTTTATCTGGGGTGTCTATTCTACTCCATTCGTCTATATGTCTGTCTGTCAGTACTACTGTTCTGACTGTTGTAGCTTTGTAGTAAGTTTTAAAGTCGGGAAGTATAATTCCTCTAGTTTTGTTCTTTTCCAAGATTGTTTTGGCTGTTGAGGGTCCCTTGGATTCCATGTGAATTTGGAGATGGGTTTTTCTGTTCCAGCAAAAAAAAAAAAAAAAAAAAAAAAAAATCATTGGGATTTTGCCAGGGATTGCATTGCATCTATTTGTTGCTTTGAGTAGTATTGACATTATATTTTATGTATTTATGTATTTTAGAGGGACAGAGAATCTCAAGCAGACTCGGCTCTGAGCACAGAGCCTGATGCCGGGCTCGATCTCACGACCCTGAGATCACAACCTGAGCCGAAACCAAGAGTCAGATGTTTAACGGCCATGCAGATGCTCCATATGGACCTTTTAACAGTATTAAGTCTTCTAATCTGTAAGCATGGGACATGTTTCTATTTATTTATGCCTTGAATTTCTTTTAGAAATGTGTTATAGTTTTCATTGTATAAATCCTTCATCTTCTTGGTTCTTAAGGATTTTATTCTTTTTGATGCAATTGTAAATGAAATTGTTTTCATAATTTCTTCTTTAGATTGGTCATTGTTAGTGTATAGAAATACAGCTAATTTTTGTGTGTTGACTTGGTATCCTGCCACTTTGCTGAATACATTACTTCTAATCAGTGTGTGTGTGTGTGTGTGTGTGTGTGTGTGTGTGTGTCTAGAATCTTAAGGGCTTTCTATATATAAGATGATATCATGTGCAAACAGATAATTTTACTTCTTCCTTTCCAACTTGGATGTCTTTTATTTATTTATTTTCCTTGACTAACTGCTCTGACTGGAACCTCCAGCGCTATGTTGAATAGAAGTGACGAAAGCAGATGTCCTTGCGTTGTTCCTGATCTTAAAGGAAAAGCATTTAGTCTTCTATCATTATGATGTTCATTGTGGATTTTTCATATGTGGCTTTTTAATGTTGATGTGGTTTCTTTCTATTCCTAGTTTTTTTAGTGTGTGTGTATGTTTAAATGTGAAAGCATTTCAAATTTTGTCAAGTGTTTTTCTGTATCAATTGAGATTATTGTGTGTTTTTTTCCTTACATTCTGTTAATCTGATATATTCCCCTGATTGATTTTCTTATGTTTAACTGTTCTTTCATTCCAGGAATAAAATCCACTTGGTCATGGTGTATAATTCTTTGAGTATGCTGTTGAATTTGGTTTGCTTGTATTTTGTTGAGGATTTTTACATCAATGTTCAGAAGGAATACCAGTCTATAGTTTTATTTTTTTGTAGTGTTTTTTTTTTCTGGCATTGGTACAGGGTAATACTGGTCTCACAGAGAGAGTTAGGAAGTGTTCCTTCTACTTAAAGTTTTTGGAAAAGTTTGAGAAGTGTTACTGTGTGTATGTGTGTGTGTGTGTATACATACATAAAGATAAATCTTAATGTTGATAGAATTCACCAGTGAAGCTATCTTGTCCAGGGCTTTTGTCAGATTTTTTTTTTTTTAAGATTTTATTTATTTGACAGAGAGAGACACAGTGAAAGAGGGAACACAGGCAAGGGGAGTGGGAGAGGGAGAAGCAGGCTCCCGGACGATCAGGGAGCCCAATGTGGGGCTTGATCCCAGGACCCTGGGATCACAACCTGAGCTGAAGGCAGAGGCTTTAACCCAATGAGCCACACAGGCACCCCTAGTTATGTGAAGGTTTTAATTGTTACATCTTATTGCTATATTGAAACTTTCATAAATGTATAATGTCCTTTTTTGTCTCTTAAAAACTTCTTTTTTTTTTTTAAGATTTTATTTATTTATTTGACAGAGAGAGATCACAAGTAGATGGAGAGGCAGGCAGAGAGAGAGAGAGGGAAGCAGGATCCCTGCCGAGCAGAGAACCCGATGTGGGACTCGATCCCAGGACCCTGAGATCATGACCTGAGCTGAAGGCAGCAGCTTAACCCACTGAGCCACCCAGGCGCCCTTAAAAACTTCTTTGATTTAAAGTCTATTTTGTATGACATTCTATAGCCATTCCTGATCTCTTTGAATACTGCTCTCTTTTTCCACTCTATCTTTCCCCACTCTTTCAATTTCGATCTACTTGTGTCTTTGGCTCTTGAGTCTCTTGGTAGGTAGCATATGGACATGTGCTTTTCTCCATTCTGCGGGTCTAGGTCAATGATTGCAAAATTTAATATATTTATATTTAATGTAATTACTGATGAGGGACTTCTGTCATTGTGTTATTTGTTTTCTATATGCCTTATATCTTTGTTTGTCCCTCATTTCCTGCATTACTGTGTTTAATTGATTTTTTTATAAGTATTTATTTATTTTGAGAGAGAGAGGGAGTGCATCAATCAGCTGGGGGAGGGGTAGAGGGAGAGAATCTCCATCAGACTCCCCACTGAATGTGGAGTCTGCCTCAGGGGTCAGTTTTATGACACTGAGATCATGACCTGAGCCAAAATCAAGAGTTAGACATTCAACCAGCTGAGCCACCCAGGTACCTCAAGTTGATCTTTTTCTAGTGAATGTTTAAATTTCCTTCTCATTTCCTCCCATGTATATTCTACAGCTGTTTTCTTTGTGGTTGCCATGGGGATTACATTTAACACCCTAAAGTTAATGACACTCTAATTTGAATTATTGCCAGCTTAACTTCAATAACATAAAAACTCTGCCTCTTTATAATAGCTACATCCCTACTCCTTTTAGTTCTTGGTGTCCCCAAACTACATTTTAATGCATTGTGTGACCCAAAACCTAAACTAATGTTTTTTAATGCATCACTATTTCAAATTATATAGAAAACAAGATTTGGAGTTACAAACCAAACAATACCAACTTTTATGCTAGTAATTGTTTTTTTTTTTCCTTCTTTATATAGTCTCGTAAATCATGTAGAAACAAAAAGTGTAGTTATAAACCATTGTTACAATAAAACTAGCTTTCATAAGTGCCTCTGGGCAATTTACCTTCATTGAAATCTTTATTTCTCCATATGGCTTCAAGTTACTGTTTATTGTCCTTTCATTTTACCTTACAGCATTTCTTTAGCATTTCTTGCAGGCAGCATTAGTGGTAATGAACTCTTCCAGCTTTTATCTGGGATTTTTTTTTTTTTAATATTTTATTTAGAGAGCAGGGGAGGGGCAACCAACTGAGCCACCCCGGCGCCCCTATTTGAGAATGTCTTAATTTCTCCCTCACTTTTGAAGGACAGTTTTACAAGGTATAGGATTCCTCATTGACAGTTTTTTTCCTTTTGGCACTTCTCATACATTGGCCCACTGCCTTCTGGCCTCCAAAGTTTTTGACCAAAAATCCGCTCTGTTAAGGATCTCCTGTACATGATAATTTGCTCCTCACTGCTTTCAAGATTCTTCTTGTCTTTGTCCTTGAAAGTTTGATTATAATATGTCTCAGTGTAGTTCTCTTTGAGGTTATCTTGTTTGGAGTTTACTGAACCTCTTGGATGTATTAATGTCTTTCATTAAATTTGGGAATTCTTCTATCATTATTTCCTCAAATAATCTCTCACCACTTTCTATTCTCCTTCTGGGACTCCCACAATACAAATGTGATCTACTTGATGTCTCCCACGTCTCTTAAGCTCTGTTCACTTTTCTTCCATCTTATTTCTTTCTGCTCCTCAGACTCCATACTCTCCATTATCCTAGCTTCAAGTTCGCAATTCTTCAATCCTTTCTTCTGCCTGCTAAAGTCAGCCTTTGAATATCTCTAGTGAATTTTTTTATTTTAATTTTAATTATTATTTTTTTAACATTTTATTTATTTATTTGACAGACGGAGACCACAAGTATGCAGAGAGGCAGGCAGAGAGAGAGAGGAGGAAGCAGGCTCCCCGCTAAGCAGAGAGCCCAATGCGGGGCTCGATCCCAGGACCCCGAGATCACGACCTGAGCCGAAGGCAGAGGCTTAACCCACTGAGCCACCCAGGCACCCCAATTATTTTTATTATTATTATTATTTTTTAAAGATTTTATTTATTTGACAGACAGAGATCACAAATAGGCAGAGAGGCAGGCAGAGAGAGAGGAGGAAGCAGGCTCCCTGCTGAGCAGAGAGCCCGATGCAGGGCTCGATTCCAGGACCCTGGGATCGTGACCTGAGCCAAAGGCAGAGGCTTAACCCACTGAGCCACCCAGGTGCCCCTCTAGTGAATTTTTGATTTCAGTTATGTTTTTTTTTTTTTTAAGATTTTATTTTTAAGTAATCTCCACACCCAACATGGGGCTCAAATTCACAACCCCAAGATCAAGAGTTGCACATTCCACCAACTGAGCCAGCCAGGTGCCCCATTTCAGTTATACTTTTAAGCTCCAGGATTTCTTTTTGGTTTCTTTTTAAGGTCTCTATCACATCATTGTCTTGACTTTCTCAACATATTTATTTAATTCTCTGAGACAATTTTTTTAAAAGATTTATTTGAGAGAGAGAAAGAGAGAGAGCATGAGCTAAGGGAGGGGCAGAGGGAGAGGGAGAAGAGAATCTCAAGCAGACTCCCTGCTGAGCATGGAACCCAACATTGGGCTCCATCTCACAAAGATGAGATCATTACCTAAGCTGAAATCAAGAGGAAGACGTTAACTGACTGAGCCACCCAGGTGCCCCAAGACATTTGTTTTGAAGTCTTTGCCTAGCATAAATATATCTGTCATCAGGTCTTTCTCAGGAACAGTTTCTGTCATTTTTTTCCTTTGAGTGGGTCATACTTTCCTGTTTCTTTGTATGCCTTTTGATTTTCTGTTGTTGTTGAAAACTGGACATTTTAATCTAGTAATGTGCTAACTCTGGAAATCAGATTTTTCCCTTTCATCAGGATTGTTATTTATTGTTATCATTATTATTTGGATTGGTTTAGGATGTCGCATGCTAAGGATTAACCTGAGGTATAAATTTAAAGTCTTCTCAGAGGTCTTTTCTGAGACTTCCCTGGGCGTGCATAGTCACTTTCTGATTTTCCCCCCATATATGCAGTTGTTTCTGAACGTCCCAGTTTTATTTTTTTAAAGGTTTATTTATTTATTTGAGAGAGAGAGAGGGAGTGAGCGAGCATGGTGTTGGGGAGGGGCAGAGAGAGGGTGGGGAGAGAGGAATTTAAACAGACTCTGCACTGAGTAGAGTCTGACAGGGAGCTCAATCTCACGACCCTGAAATGATGACCTGAGCAGAAACCAAGAGTCAGACACTTAACCAACCGAGCCACCCAGGCATCCCTGAGCTTTTTAGAAATATGTTTGATTCAGTCTTCTGATTTGTTCAATAATGCCAGAAGTATTTACTGTTTGTCCTGCTTGAAACCTGTCAAGATGTTTGAAAGGATTTAATAACTCCATGATTAGAAATTTGGCCAATTAGAGGCTGGTATTCAGAGCCTGATAGGAAACTAAAGCTAAGCTAAATGCACTCAGAGGGAAAAGCTCTTGTAAAAGGATGGAGATCAAACTATGATGTCGTTTAAATTACAACCCAATTTCTAGAGGAATTGAAAGCAGCTCTCCTTATAGGAAGCCAGTCTGGTTTTCTGGAGAGTGAGAGGTGGGCGGGACCCATTGGGATTCCCCAGAGTTAAGAAAGTGAAGAACTTGAGCTACAGAAGATACGGAAAGAAACCTAACCTGAATTTCCCTTATCTGACTTATCTTGGCTTCCTGGAAGCACCATTAGCTCATCCTCCAAGGAGATTTTCTGTGAGTTCAGCTGCCATGGAGACAAACTGACCATTTCCATTAGCATCAAACAGCCTAATAGAAACTTCCATATTTCTCACTGAAGCCCTAATAACCCCCCTTTTGTTAAGTTGATATATATAAAACTTTATTTCTGGGAGCTCCTGTGCATATATAAAAAACCTTATCTTTTCTCCTATTAATCTGGATATTGTCAGGTAATTTACAAGTCCTGAACCACTGGACCCAAGTTGGAGGAGGAAGAATTTTCCTCACCTCAGAAAGAGTTTCCTTTCCTATGTGAAAGAAAATAGAGCAGCTTCAAAATACAGCCAGCCCCAGGGCTCCAGAACTGTGGGTGAAACCATCTTGGATCTTCCAACCCAGCTAACAGCTGAGTATAGTCACATTAAAGTCCAGTCAATGCACAGAATTCTAAGAAAAAATAAATATTTGTTGTTTTAAACCTCTAAGTTTTGGGGGTGGCCTATTACATAGCATTAAATAGCTAATAAATTCATAGTCCCATTTTCTATACACACACAGTACTTACCTCATTCTGTTTCCTATTTGAAATACCCCATCATTGCTCTGTTTCCTGACTAAGATTGTTTTGGTTGACCAAATTTGTCAGGCTCCTGAGCCTTCTACTAGGCCTATCTGTACATGTGCTTATAAAATCCAGTTTTAGCAAGAGCCCTACAAAGTCAAGTTCCTCATCCTTCCCCCTCCTCCGGGTGATGTCTGAGCACTGTATCCTTCTAACAGCAAGGATCCTGTTAGATCTGTTTAGCCAGAAGCCCCCTCACCTTTAATGTTTCCAATTAGTAATTTTGTTTCCTTCCTCCTATGTTTACATCCTCCCCATCCAGGGATCTCCACCTTGTTCTTTGGCTATAAATTTAAAGTCTTCTCAGAGGTCTTGCCTACCCTGTTTTCAGAGTGGAGTCCTATGTTTTCCCCCCATGCAAATACCTACTGCAGTGGTCCCCATTTCTCTGATAATGGTCTGGAATGAAATCTGCCCTACCATGCTTTAAACAATTGTCATTGCAGAATTTTTTCTTTGACAATTCACACCTATACCTCAAAGCCCAGATCGAAGAACCGCACGCACCTCTGATCAGCAATCCCCGACTCCTCCCATCAGAAGAGCTATCTTTTGTCCTCTGATTTCATCTTTACCCCCTTGTCATGTCAGTGCCCTTCTAGCTCGCACTGCAGGTGTTCATGGGTTGTCTGATTCCATTGCTGGATGGTGGACTCCTTCAGGGTGGAGTCTCTGTTCATTCCTGAGCTCCTTCTATGGGCCTGGCACAGTTCTAGTCATTGCCTTTACAATAACAAACAATGGACAAGTCCCTGACCCCCATGGAATGACATTTTCCTTTGGGAAGACAGGTAGTAGATACATAAATGAATAAGAAATAATCAAATGGGACCAAGTGCTCTGCTAAGCCTTAAAACAGAGTGATGTTATTTCAAATGACTAAGTAGATTCTTAAATTGGGTGCTTAGAGGAAGCATTCTCTGGGGAGGTGACATTTAAGCTGAAATCCAAAAGTCAGAGAAATGGCTGGGTGCACATTTGGAGTAAGAGCATTCCAAGCAAAGTGAACTGCTAGAGCCAAGGGATGGAAAGAAGTAAGGGGAATTTAATACCTTAAACTTATACAATGTTATATTTCAAATATATTTCAATTAAAAAAAAAAGCAGTTAAGGGGAATGTGGAAGATGAGGGAATTGGCCCTAAAGCTAATGAAGTATAAGCCTCCAGGGACCCTCATAGATGTCCCCAAAGCTCTGTATTGACTTTTCATTTTATCTTATTTTTTCCAATTTTTCTCCCCCATTGTCCACAGCTTATATAAGCTTCAGGTTTTTCCCACCCTCCCCGCCCCAAACCTGGGTCTTCCCCTGGGCTGGAGCATAGAGGAGGATAGAAGTAGAGGATGTGTTCAGAGATGAATGATGGGACCGGGCCTGAATACTTTGTGAGCAAGGAAGCCTAAAGAGTTTGGATTTTATTCTAAGTGTAATTGGGATGCATTAAAGAGCTTATACCTGAAGTGAGATACAACTGAGTGAAATTTTCCAAATTTGATTCTGGCTGTTCTGCAGAAATGGATTATAGCGAAGCAAGAGGGCAAGCAAGGAGAACTGTAGAGGCTACTGGGAGAGATGATGGGGGCTTGGAAGCATTGAAAATAAGGGAGGGGCACCTGGGTGGCTCAGTGGGTTAAAGCCTCTGCCTTCAGCTCAGGTCATGATTCCAGGGTCCTGGAATGGAGCCCCGCATCGGGCTCTCTGCTCAGCAGGGAGCCTGCTTCCTCCTCTCTCTCTCTCTGCCTGCCACTCTGCCTACTTGTGATCTCTGTCTGTCAAATAAATAAATAAATAATTTAAAAATATAAGAAAATAATGGAAAGTGGTCAGAAGCAAAAGGAAAACTTATGTCCACACAAAACCTTTTACACGAATGCTTTTCTAAGGACTACATTTGTAATTGTCCCAAATGGAAACAACCCACATCTCCCTCAACTGGGAAATGGATAAACAAGTTGTGATACATCCATTCAATGCATTACTGCTCAGCACTGAATCCTCACACAAGGTGTGCTTGGTGACAGAGTAAAGTGTTCTCCTTCCCAGGGGGAATCTGCGTTTTTATAGAGAGATACACATCCGTGAAGTGAAACAGGAATTTTTTGATAGGAAATGGGAAGATTTCTTGAAATCTCCCACTTGGTGGTTTGCCAGCTGCCTAAGATGACTGTGAGTGGTAAGGATTTCTCCCTCCCCCTGGGAGCCGGCTCCTGGCAGCTGTCTTAGAGCCAAGAGGCAGCTGAGTAAAGCAAAGATTAAGGAAAGAAGATTGCAGCTGAGAGAGCTGCTAACCAGAGAAAGTGAATCCATCTCTTAGCTCTGAGATCAGAACGGAACTGCCCGGAGCTGAGAGGGAAGGGAACCCACCCACGGTGGAAGCACTCGGGCGGCCTGAGCTAATGGAAGGGTGGGAGGAGGCATCGGAAGTTCAGATTCCTTAAGAATTCGGATGAGAAACCATTTAAGCGTTCAGCTGGGCTTGGACTCAGGGAATGTGTGCATCTTGGAATCACTCTGCCCATATCCATCTTTGGTCCAGGCAGGGGAGAATACAGGGAAGTCCAGAATGGAGCTAACATGGTCTTTCCTTTCAAAATCTAATCTAAGATTGGATTCTCATGGTACTGTACCTGAGCTGGGAAACTCCAGAGATCTGGGAAATAGGAGAAGAGGATTTGGGGCCACGAGTGATGGGGAGCCTAGGCAATTCAGTTGTCTGGGGAGCTCCCGACCGGGCCAGTACTACCTTGAGGCAAGGAGGCAAGGGATTTAAGGAGACGCTCACTCAAGATCATACAATGTAGAGTTGGTTTCTGTGGGTGAGTGGCTCCTTCAGTTTTGTGCTCTGGGTGGTTCACTTGCATCACTATAGCCCCAACGCTGATCCCTACAACAACTCATTTTTTACTCTAATCACATCCCAAAAATGAACAAAAGAGGATACACTGGACTACAGGGCTGGGCTGCTGAGTCTGGGACACTGCTCCCTTTGGCCTGTGCTCTCAAACCCCATTCATCATGGGTCTGCCCTGGAAGCAAGCGAAACTCTCTCTGCTCCCCAAGCAGAAAGACCTGTATTCACTCAATCCTGCCAACTCACCCTGGAAATTTCCCGGGTTCTCCTGCTGTCCAGCCAGGACCACAGCTCCTCAGACGTGATTTATAGACAGGTCAGCCATCTCTATATTGAGCTGAATTCCCAAACCTCCGGGTGTCCACAGTTTCCTGGGCAGGACTGAATGCTTGGTGGTTTGAGCCCCTCTCCCAGCTATGTTCCCATAGATCCCTCCACTCTGATGGCTCCTTTTATGACCTCAAGAGACTGGGAAGTTTTTTTTTTTTTTTTTTTATTTTTATTTTATTTATTTATTTTTAAAGATTTTATTTATTTATTTGTCAGAGAGAGAGAGGGATAGAGAGCGAGCACAGGCAGACAGAGTGGCAGGCAGAGGCAGAGGGAGAAGCAGGCTCCCTGCCGAGCAAGGAGCCCGATGTGGGACTTGATCCCAGGACGCTGGGATCATGACCTGAGCCGAAGGCAGCTGCTCAACCAACTGAGCCACCCAGGTGTCCCAAGAGACTGGCAAGTTTTTAAATGCTTGCAGTCGCAGACTGAGGAAGACCATGTGAGTCTCTCAGCAGAGCCAGTGTCAGGCTAGGGACAGGACCCAGAAGTCCCAGATCCGAAAGCCAGGCTCTGGCCATTCCTCCTGTGACCTTGTCCTGTAGCGCACAGGACCCCCACCCCCAGTATGGGGTGGCACCTCCATTTGGCACTTCTCTTGGAACTTAGTTTGTGCTCCACTCCAGCCTGTGCGGAACCTGAACCCACCGCTGGATTAGATGAAAGGCCTGGTGACCATTTACACTGAAATGCATTTTTAGCTCTGAATTATTCATGACAGGTGATTCTAGTGGAACAACTGTCATGATTTATTAATGGTTGATTACCCATCATGGGTACTAATACACCTGTCAGCCAGAAGGATTTTAGCTACACGGGACAAGTCTAATGTGGCCAAGGGGTATTACCCAACTGTACTTTGATTTTTGAAAAACATGTCCCAGGGACTCATCATGAGAGCCTTTCAACCACCATTTGGTGAGGAAGGGAGGGCCACAGTCGTACTCCAGGCGCAACCAGGCTGTTTTCCTCCCGCAGGTGTTTATTTCTGACACCTACATTGGATCTTGACCTTTTCGTAGTTTGTCGTCATGGACAATATTAACCTACTGTTAAGGAAATTAGGAAACTATTAAACACATATTTTGAGAGTAATATAATACAAAACCGGGTGCCTGGGTGGCTCAGTCGTTGAGCTTCTGCCTTCGGCTCAGGTCATGATCCCAGGGTCCTGGGATCG
Organism: Enhydra lutris kenyoni; assembly: GCF_002288905.1. Taxonomy (NCBI): domain Eukaryota; kingdom Metazoa; phylum Chordata; class Mammalia; order Carnivora; family Mustelidae; genus Enhydra; species Enhydra lutris. The sequence goes on along the minus strand of NW_019154093.1, from coordinate 76,595,393 downwards.
AGGCCCACATCAGGCTCCCTGCTTAGCAGGAGGCCTGCTTCTCCCTCTCCCACTTCCCCTGCTTGTCTTCCCCCTCTCTCTATGTCTCTCTCTATCAAATAAATAAAATCTTTTAAAAAAAATACAAAACCTACTCTATTCTGCATTTTTTTTACATTCATTAATTTCTGGCTTTTCAGGCCTATTTTGTATCCACTTGAGCTGTTCCCGCCTGAGGTGAGCTTACCTATCTCACCCTAGCTTAATTAGAATTGGGCACTTTCATTAAACGTTTTTTCTAAGTTTTTTATAATTAAGAGACATTTTCTTTTCTTTTTTTTTTTTAAGATTTTATTTATTTATTTGAGAGAGAAAGAGAGATCACAAGCAGGCAGAAGGGCAGAGGGAGAGGGAGAAGCAGGCTCCTCGCCAAGCAGGGAGCCTGACACTGGACTTGATCCCAGGACCCTGAGATCATGACCTGAGCGGAAGGCAGAGGCTTAACCCACTGAGCCACCCAGGCGACCCTGCTTTCTTTCTTTCCTTAATTAAATGCCATCCATCACACGTAAGGAAAAAAAAATTCTTGAAGAGTAACATTTTCACTTCCATCTGTGTATAGTATTTTCTTCTTTCGTTTTCTATTTGTAAGTTGTGTCTTCCTACTCACTGCCTTTTTATTGAGGGCCTATTTTATTATTTCTAAAGTTTTATTTATTTATTTATAAGGATTCATTTGTTTATTTAAGAGAGAGAGAGTGTAGGGCATGAGTGGGGGGAGGGGCAGAGGGAGAGAAACTTCAGTCCACTCCCTGCTGAGAGTGGAGCCTTCTGACAGCCAGATCTCACCCGCCATGAGATCACCGCCTGAGCCAAAAGCAAGAGTCAGACAGCCAGCTCTGAGCCACCCAGGCGCCACTTATTTATTTTTAAGAGGCTCCATGCCCCACGTGGGGCTTGAACTCAGAACTCTACGATAAAGAGTCATAGCTCTAGTGGCTGAGCCAGCCAGGAGCCCTGAGGGCCTATTTTAATCATAACTTTAAGTCAGATATTTATGTAGCATAGATTTTTAACCCTTTGGGACCTCTTAATAATAAAAGTATTATTTCATATGCTTTCCCCAATAGGTCCTTCCTTTTTATGTCTTCCACTTGTATAGGACTCTAAGCCCGTATATCTATCTCCTATGGAAATAGCATATATGTAATATATAATCCCATATAAATAGTATGTTATCAATAACAGCTATCAGCTGAGCCCTTATTCTGTGCCAGACAGCAGGTTACTGATGTACATCTTCTTCAGCCTTTTAAACAATTCACTTTATGAAATAAGAAACCGTCTCTGAAAAGTTTAATTCACCCGTAATACTCTTTCTAATACTCCTTTAATTACTTGTTTCCTTTAATTACTTTTTTTGTCAAGGTTTTTTTCTGCATTTGAGCTGGTCATATGATTCCTATATTCTGTGTAGGTGGTAAGTTACACTGATTTTTAAGATAATTTGATTTTTTTAAAAAGATTTTATTTATTTATGACAGAGAGAGAGAGAGATCACAAGTAGGCAGAGAGAGAGGGGGAAGCAGGGAGCTTCTCTCTGCTCAGCAGGGAGCCTGATGCAGGGCTTGATCCCAGGACCCTGAGATCAAGACCTGAGCCAAAGGCAGAGACCCCACCCACTGAGCCACCAGGCGCCCCAACAATTTGATTTTTTATATTAATATTTTAAAAAGATTTATAGTCAATATGAATATAATAGAAAAGGAAATTACAAAATAAAGTTAAAAGTCTATTATGATTTAATCAGCATAATGGGCAATGCTACAGAAGGAAGTATATAACAAAATTTTAATGACTTATCGAAAACAAAATTTAAATTCTCTAATGTGGTTTAGTGGGGGCTCTTCTCCATCCAGTGATTAATGGTATTCTTTTTTTTTTTTTTTTAAGATTTTATTTATTTGACAGAGAGAGAGAGATTGATCACAAGTAGACAGAACAGCGAGCAGGGGGGGGGAAGCAGGCTCCCTGCTGAGCAGAGAGCCCTATGGGGGCTGATCCCAGGACCACCTCCTCCCCACACCACACCCCCCCCCTGCCCCCGGCAGAATCCTGACCTGAGCCAAAGGCAGAGGCTTTAACCCACTGAGCCACCCAGGCGCCCCCTATTGTACTTTTAATCTTTCTCTTATTCTTTCTTCCTTCCTGATGTTGAAGATTCCTCCTTTCATCATTTTCTTTCGGTTTAGAGAATTTCCTTTTCTAGCCATTCTTTTACGGTAGGTCTGCTGGGCAATTTCTCTTAATTTTCCTTCCTCTGGGAATACTTTTTTTTTTTTTAAGATTTTATTTATTTATTTATTTGATGGAGAGAGACACAGTGAGAGAGGGAACACAAGCAGGGGGAGTGGGACAGGGAGAAGCAGGCTTCCCTCTGAGCAGGGAGCTCAATGTGGGGCTCGATGTGGGGCTCGATCCCAGGACCCTGGGATCATGACCTGAGCTGAAGGCTCAGCTCACGCTTGACAACTGAGCCACCCAGGTGCCCCTTCTCTGGGAATGTCTTCAGTTCTCCTTCATTCCCGAAGGATATGTTTGTTTGCTAGATATAGGCCACCTGGATGACTGACAGTTCTATTCTTCCAGCATTTGGAAAATACTGTAACACCTCCTTCTGGCCTCCATAGGTTTTAATGAGAAAACCTGTTGTCACTCAAGTTATTTATTCCCTAGGGATGATGTATCTTTTCTGTTTTTGCTGCTTTTAGGATTTTTGTCTTTGTTTTTAGTTTTCAGAAGTTTGACTGTGATGTATCAATGTATGGATTTCTTTGGGGTTATATTATTCAAGATTCGCTCAGTTTCTTGAATTTGTAAGCTTATGTCTTTTGGACAGATTTTCAGGAAATTTAGGAAGAGTTTCAGCCATTATATCTCTGAATACTTTTTCATCTTTGCCCTCTTTCTTGCTTTTTCCAACACTCCAGTGACACAATTATTTGATCTTTCGTTATAGCTCTACAAGTTCCTGATTCTGTGTTCATTTTTTCCCCCTCTATTTTCTCTCTTTTGCTTAAACTGGGCAATTTCTATTGTGTTATCTTCAAGTTAAAGGATTCTTTCTCTGTCCCCTCAATTCTGCTATTAAGCTCATCCATTAAATTTTTACTTTGGTTATTGTATTTTTAAGTTCTAATATTCCATTTGCTCCTACTTGTCTTCAATCTCCTTACTGAGACTTCCTATGTTTGGATTGGTTTCAGGCATGTTCATAATTGCTCCCCGAAACATCATGATGGCTGCTTAAAAACTCTCTGTCAGGGGGGCGCCTGGGTGGCTCAGTTAAGCATCCGCCTTTGGCTGGGGTCGTGATCCCAGGGTCCTGTGATCGAGTCCCACATTAGGCTTTCTGCTCCATGGGGAGCCTGCTTCCCCCTCTGCCTCTCTCTCTCTTTCTCTCTGTCTTCCATAAATAAATAAAATCTTTTTAAAAAGGTGAATTTTGTAGTATGTAAATTATGTACCAATTTTTAAAAATGTTTAGTGAGAAGTCGGAGATCTGACAATAAGACTTTTCCCGTTCAAAGTTTTTCTTGCATCCTAAGTCCCCTACTTCTAGTCTAAGGTCATTAACAAAAGGTCATATCTGCCTCCAAGTCTGTTCCTGAGTGCTCTCTACAGGTATTAAGGCGCCTATCCCTGCCATCTTCTTTGGACTCACCCTTCCTTTGCTTGCAGGACTGAATTAGAGTTCAGTCTGTTCTCATAGGAAAAGCTTTGGGGATAGCTTCCAAAAGATCTTGTGCAATATCTCCCGGTTTTCAAACCCCTCTGTTTTTCTATACGCATTCTGGTCACTTAGGTTACCCTCAGGGTCTTCTCGCTCTGCCTTTCCCATCCGGTAATTTTGCATGTGGAGTGCCTACGAACACAGTCGAACCGACTGATACAGATCTGGTGTCTTGGATTATGTGTTCCTGGAACCCTTCTAAATTCCTTGGTAAATTCTGTGTACTTTCTCTAGGCTCTGGAAAGTCCTTGGCAATGTGTACTTTCTCTAGGCTCTGGAAAGTCCTCTCACTGTGTTTGTAATTCATCCCTTAACTTTCATTTTGTAAGATTCGCCAAGAGAAGAGGCCAAACAGAATCCAGGTGGAGCTTTTCCCAAAGCTTCTGGGCGGCAAGTGGATGGAAGTGGTGGGAAGAGTGGACGAAGAGATGCTGTGGTTTGCCTCTGAGCCCCCCTTCTCCAGAACTGCCATGCTCCTTTGCCCAGCTGCAGGATGAGCTAAAGGCTGACAGATGACAAGGAAGTCCCTCTCTGGGATTTGCCCTCAGCTGAAGACGTCTACCTCTCCTGATGACAACATCTCTCTTGGGGGCAGCCTGTACCACCGCTGGAAGAGTATAAAGCCCCACTAGCCTCATTCTGGGACATTTCCAACAGTCGGACTCCAGAGTTCACCAAGGGGGGTTAGCTGAGGCCTTAGGAGTGCTCTGCAATTCAGCTTCCCCTCTGCCCAGCACTGTCCTTTCCACTTCCCACAGGCATTGTTCCTGAGAGAGTACGCCCCAGTAAACTCCCTGCGCGCAGATGTCCGTCTCAGGGGCCGCTGTTCCGAGGAAGCTAACCCAGAAAGAGGCAAACATAAACTTGGAATGGAGAGGAGGACATTAGGCACCATTAACACACTGACCTTCCTGTTTATCGCATTACTCTCACCTGTTAGTTTTCCTTCCCCCCAAGGACTCTCGCAAGCCTCATCTGGGAAAATAATAAATAACAAAAACACGTACTTGCTATGTGTGGTGCACTAATCCAAGTTCTTTAGATAAAATCACTTGCTACTCACCACGACCCTCTAAGTTCGTTACTGTTATTGTTGCGCGGAAAGGACACTAAAGCACGGAATGGTTAAGTGATTTGCCAGGGGAAGGGGAAGTTTAGATCCAAGCTGATTCCACTTGTTTCCTTAAGCAGCCCTCAAGACTGCTAGAATCGAAGTCTGGGGAGAGGGGAGCAGCAGAAGGGGAAGTTCAAGTGGACAGGCTATGGCTGAACTTGGTGGTGTGCAGGAACTTGTAGCTAACTGAAGGCAACAAATAAGAAAGGTGGAATTCGTCTCTTAGCCAGTCAGGTTTGCTGATTTTTTTAAGTCTAATTAAAGGTTTGCCTGCCCCTCACCTCTGGATGGTCTTTGGGGCTTTTAGTGTGTGTCTAGGTGGATGTGATGGTCAGAGGTAAACACTGTGTAGGGCCATGAACTTAGAAGCCATCTCTGTCACTTTTTAAAAACTACCTTTTAAAACTCATGGTAGAGGGGCACCTGGGGGGCTCAGTCGGGCATCTGCCTTCGGCTCAGGTCATGATCCTGGGATCGAGACCCGCATCCGGCTCTCTGCTTGGCAGGGATCCCGCTTCCCTCCCCCTCTCTGCCTACTTGTGATCTCTCTCTCTGTGTCAAAGAAATAAATAAAATCTTGAAAAAAAAAAACTCATGGTAGAATATACATAACATAAAATTTACCTTTTTGACCACTTTTTATTTAATTCAGCAGCATTTAGTACATCCACAAAGTTGTGTAACTATGACCACGGCCCCTTTCCAGAACTTGTTCATCATCCCAAATAGAAACTCTCCTCATTCAATGATAATCCCTCATTCTTTCCTTCTCCCAGCTCCCGGTAACCTCTACTCTACTCTCTCTCTCTATGAAGTTGCCTATTCTGGGAACTTCACATAAATGGACTCCAAGGGACGTGCTCTGGCAAGAGTATGTGACAGGCTGCCATCTAAGGTGCACGGGTCATGGGTAGTGTTACCTGCAGGACTGGGGTAGCCTTGAGTCAAGACCAGGCACTGTCATCAAATGCCCTGAACTGGAATCCTAACTGTGCTGCTTTTTTTCCTTAAAAATTTTTTTAAAATTATGGTAAAATGCACATAACATTAAATTCACTATCTTAGTCATTTTTAAGTGTCCCGCTCGGTAGTGTTAAGTACATTTACAGTGTTGGGCAGTCTCCAAAACTTCATCTTACAAAACCAAAACTCTGTACCAATGAAACAATTTCTCACCTCCAAGTTCCCCTGTCTCCTGGAAACCACTCTACTACTTTCTCTCTATATAAATTTGACTACTCTGCGTACCTCGTGTAGGTGGAATCCTGTTGTAACTGGCTTATTTCCCTTAGCATAATCACCCATAATTAGCAGGTGTCAGAATTTCATTCCAGGCATCTGGCTGGCTCAGTGGGTAGAGCATGTGACCTTCGATCTCAGGGTCGTGAGTTCAAGCCCCGTGTTTGGGGTAGAGTTTACTTAAAAAAAAAAAATGTCTTCCTTTTTGAGGCTGAGTAATATTCCATTTAGGTACACACACATTTTATTAATCTCTTCATCTGTCAGTGGACATTTGGGTTGTTTCCACCTCTTGGCTATCGTGAATAATGCTGCTATGGACATAGTTGTACAAATATCTCAGTCCCTGCTTTTGGTTATTTTAGGTATATACTAGCAAGGAAATTTCTGGGTCATGTGGTCATTTAGTTTGACTTTGTAAGGAAGTGTGGAACTTTCGTTCCCACCAGTCATGTATGAGAGTTCTCATTTTTCCACACTCTCACCAGCACTTGTGATTTTCTTTCTGTTTTTGTTTTGATAATAGACATCCATCCTATTGGTGTGGGCCATGTGAAGTGGTATTTCATTGTGGTTTTGATTTGCAGTGCTCTAATGGCTAGCAATATGGAACATCTTTTCATGAGTTTATTGGCCATTTGTGTGTCTTGCTTGAAGAAATGTCAAGTCCTTTGCTCATTTTTGAATTGGGTTGTTTTTTTGTTGAGGTGTAGGAGTTCCTTATACATTCTGGATAGTGATTGTTGGGTAATGACATGATATGATTTACCTTTAACACTGTCACTCGGGCTCCCTGGTCTAAAATAGAATGTGGGAGAGGAAGAGAAAAAGCAGGTAGACCAATTAGGAGTGAACTAAAATAATCCAAAGGAGAGATAATGGTGGTTTAGGCCAGGCTATTAGCAGTGGAAATGTCAATGATCAGATGTTTAATCTAGTTTGATGGTACAATAGATAGGATTTGCTGATAACAGAATGTAGGGTTTGAAATAAAGAGTGGACTAAAGGATGGTTCTAGGTTTGGGGGCTGAACAACTGAAAGAATTAAGTTGTCATTCATTTACTGAGAGAAGAAGAAAAGATTTCAGAAATGGGAAGATCAAGAGCTCAGTTTTAGACGTGTTAAATTTGAGATATTTGTCACATTTCCAAGGAGGCAGCTGAATATACCATTTTGAGTTCAGAGGCGAAGAGTGGGCTGGCGACACAAAATTCAGGAGTCATCAGCATATAAATGGCATCACAGTTCGGTTCTTCCTGAAACACATTCTGAGGCCGACTTTAGTGTTTCGGCTATTTAATAGAGAATGAATGCCCTTATAAGCAACATCTCCAGAAGGCAAATAGAGGAAGCAGAATGGGGCAGAGGCAGTTGAGCCACAGTGCAGGCCTGACAGCCTCAGCTGATAGCATAGGCAGCTCTGGAGCTGAAACGGCCTGTCAGAGTTATCCTATGTGAGGTTGAAATGAGAAGTCCTCTTGCCTCAACTAGTTATTGAATTTTAACCATGCCCAGAAAGACATGGCCTTATGCAAGGTGGCTCTCACAGGTAATCCCTGAAGGGCCAACAGCTGAAGGCTGTCCACTGACCGTACCATTAGCAGCCGGGCAAGAGGCCATCCTTGAAGGGGTATCTGGGTGGTACATCATAGTGTCCACCGCTGATGGTATTTAACACCACAAGACTGGATGAGCTCACTGAGAGAGCGATATAGTTAAAGAAGAGGTACAATGACAGGGACCTGGGGCACCTTTAAGGATAAGGGGAATGAGAAGGAACCAGCAAGGGAGTAGAAGAAGCTAGTGAAGTAAGAGAAAAGACAAGTGAGTGTGGGATCCTCTAAGTCCAGTCAACAAAATATAAAACAACAACAACAGCTGTTCTTAGAACAATTTAATCCTGACCACACTATGAAGTGGATTTTATTATTATCACCATCCCCACGTTATATATGACAAGCTTGAGGCACAGAGTTTAAGAGTCTTTCTCAAGGCTACACAGCTGCTGTTGGTGGTGGACCTGGGATTTGAACTTCTTCTGGCTCAAGAGTCCACACTCTTGACTGCGTCACGTGGGTTCAAAGAACTGTATAAAATTCTGCCAGCTGGTGAAGTAAAAAGACAAGAACTGACCATCACATTGGACAATGTGAACTTAGCTAGTTTTACTGGAAGATAGGTGTGAGAGCCTGCAAAGAGTCAGTTCAGACATAGTACTTACCACAGGGTATTGAAATGATCCACTTACTTCTTTATCTCCCTGCATGCACTTGAAGCATACTGAGGAGAGACACTGGCTTTGTCTGCTTATTTATGGTGGCTGGCACATAGTAGGTGCTTAGGAGAGAGATGTTGAATGAACACAGGTTTATTTGTTCACTCTTTTATTCAATGACAAAATCCCTTTGCCTTCACTCTACTCTTTGTCCTCCTGATAAGAGTCCAATACTATACATACTTGTGGAATCACTAATATGATGAGAGAAGGATGCCCAAATTTGCGTGTGTGTGTGTGTGTGTGTGTGCATGCACAGTCTGCTGGTAAAGAGTGTATTTGGAGGTGGAGTGATGATCTATTCCAGGCCTCTTTAGTAGACACTGTTTCATTCCTTCCATCTTAGGATTTAAGAAAGCAGCGTGGAAGGCCAGGTGTTAACATGTTGGGTGTGTTTCCCCTTTTTCAATCTTCCAGTCATTAACTCTTCTAAAGAAATAAACCAAACAATCATGTCTGCCTCTTTACTTCTTTTTTTTTTTTTTTTAAGATTTTTATTTATTTATTTGACAGACATTGCAAGTAGGCAGAGAGGTGGGGGGGAGGGGGTTGCGGGGGTTGGGGGGAAGCAGGCTCCCTGCTGAGCAGAGAGCCCCACGCAGGGCTCCATCCGAGTTGAAGGCAGAGGCTTTAACCCACTGAGCCACCCAGGTGCCCCTGCCTCTTTACTTCTGAAGCAGGACTTCCCCCAAGTCTTCAGTTGGAAAACGACCTTTATTTAGACAAGTTCAATGTAACAGCTGCCCACTGGTGGAAGCTGCAGGTCCTCTGTGGTCCTGAAGCAGATGCTGGAGGAAGCCTCCCCTGGGCTGCACAACGGGCTGAAGCAGGGGTTCAGCAACGCCTTTCTCTTCAGATATGTTCTCCTGCCATTTGGGCTGCAGTAATTTCCAGTGACTAACGAAGCGAATGGCTAAAGCCTATTTTTCAATCACAACTCACTTCATTCCAGCAAATAGCAGAGGGAACCAGGGGAGGGAGGAAAAGAACAGAGTGATCCAGCTCATTGGAGTACCAAGTTTCTTCTCTGCAGAAAATCCGATGGCTCGACACGGGGTAATGGCTTTTCCCTTTGAGTTCAAATTGGTTCGGGGTTTTCCCGTTACATGAGCTAGCCAGGAAATAGAAAAATGAGACCACTGGGCACCAGCTGGGATGGGCCTGACGGGCTTGGTTTTACAACCTGGCCGTGACACTTACCGACTCACTTTAGACCAGCTGTGTAACCTCCCGAACCTGGGGCTCCATGCACACAGAAGGGAGGCAGGTGGAGTTACAAACCCTCCGTAAAATTTGAATAACGATTGAACAGTAATGCATGTGACGTCTTTCCGAGCCTAGTGGTGCCGTAAAGAGCTACCGCTGACATTCGCTTCTGCTTTGCTGGCTGGGCACTGGATGACGTCCGTGGGAGCGGGCGCAGCAGACACGTGACCTGCATGAGCGAGGAGGAGGGCGCGCGGCGGGACGGTGGGTGTGTGGGGTGCGCCTGGATGTCAGAGGAGCCCTGGGAGTCCCCGTGGCCGCGATCTCTCTGAAGCTGAAGAAGTCCAAGTTCCTCCTTTTTGTGGAGGTCTGCAGACCAGCGTGGGAGGAAAGCACGAAGGGACTCCTCAGGCAAGGGTCGTCCTTGGACTGCGGTGTGTGGGACGCCTTTCCGTGCCGCAGGAGCAGTTCTCGGCCCCAGTGACAGACCTCCATCAGTTCCCGGTGACTTGTGAAAAGACAGGCCATATGACGCAGTTGGTTGAGCCTCTGACTCTTGGTTTCAGCTCAGGGTGGTGAGGCTAGCAACCCCTGCCCCCAACCCTAGGCTCAGTAGAATGTGCTTGGGACTCGCTCTTCCTCTCCCTCTGGCCCTTTGCTGAGCTGCTAGGCATTCTCCTTCTCTCTCAAATAAATAAACACATCTTTTATTTTATTTTATGATTTTATTATTTGACACAGAGAGATACTGCCAGAGAGGGAACACAAGCAGGGGGAGTGGAAGAGGGAGAAGCAGGCTCTCCGTTGAGCAGGGAGCAGGATGCAGGGATCTATCCCAGGACTCTGGGGTCATGACCTTAGCTGAAGGCAGACGCTTAATGACTTAGCCACCCAGGTGCCTCAATCAACACATCTTTTAAAACAAAAACAAAAAAAGAAGAAACTTCACAAACCTCACTTACCTTTCACATTTCAAAACTCTTGATGACATGACCCTAAAGAACATGTCTGTGAATGTTTGTCAGTCTCTCAACAGGGAAAGGACAGCAGAAGACACAGAAATGTCGGGTGTCAGCAAGGTCAGCAGGAAGAGAGGTACATATTCCCCCTGAAATTCTGCAAAACAGCCTCAAAGATGCACCTGCCTGCTACAGGTATGCATGAGGACACAGGAGTAACCATAAAACCACACGAGTAAGTAGAGGACGAGTAAGTAGAGGGAGAGGGCGTCCATGGAGGTGGGAGATGTAACAGGCACTGTGATAACGGGGTGCTGCTGGAGGGTAGCTGGACAGGGTCTCACTCTGTCTTTCTTCCTGTGCTGTCCACCCCAGTCACCTGTCTCTAAACACCCAGTTCTAACAGGACACACAAGAAACACATATATATGATAAGGGATATCGAGGAATACTATCTCATTTAATTCTCACAATATCCACATGAGGTAGGCGGTTACGTAGGTAGGTACTTAGGTGCTACTATCTCTATTTTATAGATGAAGAAATGGAGAATCAAAGACATCACACAGCTAGCTGTAGGTGCTGAAGTCCGGGTTGACTCTCTGTCTCCTGACAGTGGCCCAGACTACTGTTATCCCTTAGCCTTGAGAGTTTGGGTTGTTGCTATCAAAGTGATTCAACCACTGTCCTGTCCTTCTGATTATCAAAGACATCCATGCCTACCAGAAGACAGAGGGAAATACAGAAAACTATGAGAAAAATAATCGTGAAACGTAGTGATGCCTGTTTTCTTTTTATATTTTTTCTATGACTTTGAGAATAAGGGGGGAACGTTTGATAGAAATAAACCAAATTATTGGGGCGCCTGGGTGGCTCAGTGGGTTAAAGCCTCTGCCTTCGGATCAGGTCATGATCTCAGGATCCTGGGATCGAGCCCCAGCATTGGACTTTCTGCTCAGTGGGGAGCCTGCTTTCTCCTCTCTCTCTGCCTACTTGTGATCTCTGTCTGTCAAATAAATAAATAAAATCTTTAAAAAATAATAAACCAAATTATCCTGCATCCTAATAGCTCCAGCCAGTCTCCCTTTCCCTGCCCCTCTGAACAGGCTCTTGATGAATTTCAACCAGAGAGGAATTGAATTGTGTACACTTGGCTTCCCTGTGCTGGGAAGTCTTGCCCCTCAGACGGGTGGGATCTTTCATCTCTTCCTACCCAGAGCAAAGACTGTCCTTGTTGATGACAAGGTAGGGGTGGGCCCACAAAAGTCTCAAGATGGAAGGTGGAGGAGGAGAGGACTCACTAAAAATGGATAGATATTAAGTCCGGCTTTTAGGTACTCATATACTACGTGAGGCCATGCAGGCAGGGGAAAATACGCACTGGAAGCAGCAGGAGTAATATGTTGCCAAGTTACAGTACATGAACACTTCTCAGATAAGCTTGAGCCAAAGGGAGATTTATTGACCCATGTACTCAAAAAGCCCAAAGGCACCTTAACTTCAGGCAGATCAGTATCAGGGACTCAAAGCATGTCCTCCTAACTCTCTCTCCCTCCACATCTCTTCTCTGATTTTCTCTGAACTGGCTTTCTTCTCACTCTGGCCATGTAGGGGCAGGTTGGCGGCAGCAGTTTTGGATTGATATCTTTTTACTTTCAAATCTAGAGACCCAGAGCTTTCTTATTCTCGCAGTCCAGTTTATGTCCTAAAGTTGAGTCTCATGGGCTCTCACTGGTCTAACTTGAGTCACATGCCCATCCTGAAACCAGTCAATGTAGCCCAGGAGAAATTTTGTTAGTTAGAGATGGTTTCAACTGCCAACCACAGAAAGAGCTTGATAAAGGAAAACGAAGATCACATCCCTTATTTACAGAGACTCCTGGAATGCAGAGCACCTGCTGACAGTTCTGTGGTCGAACATGTTCGGTAGTTCTTTGGCCTTTTCTTCACTATTGCAAGGTGGCTGATGCAGTCCCCCCCACCCCGCCAAAATAGGACATCCAGGTTTGGGGGCAGCAGAAAGACATTGCGGGCAGCAAATGTTCCCCTTTGAGGAAAGCAAAAGTTTTCCCCAAAGCACCCAGCAAACTTCTGCTCACAACTCCCTGGTGACAACTGGGTCACAGGCTGCCTCTGCATCTGAGGGAGGTTGGGCAGCCAACTTCTTTGCTTTTCCAGACTCCAGCTGACTTAGGCCGGAAAGAGGGGGGTTGGGGATGGGAATTGGGTTAGACAATCAGTGGGCTCTGCCGTAGACACAGTGCTCTGATTGGCCAGGCCTGACTCACACACTCACCTCTGAAGTTGGGGTGGATGCTTCTCCCCCAGGACCAATGAACTGAACACAATAGAGGAAAGTTGGGTGCTGTAAACATAAAAGGAGTAATACATGCTATACAAGTAAAAGCTGTCCATTATTACTTATGTTTGAGATTGCTTTGGGATCTGGCCTCCCCAGAAGGGCCCAGGGTCTAACACTAGATATAAGAAAGCATTGTCTTAGGTGATGCTTCAGGTCTCTTTCTACTCTAAAAGGTAAAATAATAAGAGCAATTATTCTTTTATTTTTTTTAAAGATTTTATTTATTTATTTGACAGACAGAGATCACAAGTAGGCAGAGAGAGAGAGAGAGGAGGAAGCAGGCTCCCCGCTGAGCAGAGAGCCCGAAGCGGGGCTCGATCCCAGTACCCTGAGACCATGACCTGAGCTGAAAGCAGAGGCTTTAACCCACTGAGCCACCCAGGTGCCCCAATAAGAGCAATTATTACCTGAACACCTCCCAGTTTATTTGAGGATGGCCCACTCAAAAACTTCCTGTCTCTTTCATCCGTCTATCACTCAAGAGCATCCGTTGGTGTGTTAAAGCATATTTGTCTTATTTAGTGATTATTTACAGATTAAGGAAGATACACCAAGAATTTATGTTAGGTGCTTTTGCATGGATTATTTCATGAAGTCATTACCACAGCAATCCATTTACTGATGAGGAAGTTAAGGTTAGGTGATTTGTTCGAGGTCACTTGGTAATATGTCGTAAGCTTCTCCTTACTCAGAAAATAGTATTCTTCTTGCTATACTGCACTGAGGCACCCTCCCTCAGAAGAGATTGGGCCCATTCAAATGAAAGCAGGTCATTTCTTGAGTAGTACAGAAACTTTCTTTTCCTCCTTGTAGCAGTGAAAGAAATGGGACGTCTGGGTAGTTCAGACTCAGCCTTAGGCTCAGGTCATGATCCCGGGGTCCTGGGATCGAGTCCTGTCAGCTCCCTGCTTAGTGGGGAGTCTGCTTCTCCCGCTACCCCCTCCTCTTTCGTGTTCGCTCTCTTTCTCAAAAATAAATTTTAAAAAATCGTAAAAATTAAAAAGAAGTGAATGAAATGCCAATTACTCTTGGACCAAAGGCTCTGATCTTCTTCAAGCCCTTCTGCCTTAATTAAGTGTGGTTATGTAAGACACCCTTGCGTGGGTTTTGTGACTTTTTTCAGCTGAATGCTCCGAGGGGTTCCAAATGGAGCCTTGTGCTCTGAGGGAACCAAGCCAGTCTGACAGCCAGGGCACTGGCTCCCCAGGCCACTGACAATCCTCCGGGCGGCTGTGCCCTCTGCTGTGTGCAGAGCAGTGGAGCTGGCTTACTGCCACCAGGCTGACACCAGCTGAGCAGGGTGTTCCTAGGGAGGAATTCGCAAGGCTCATCTGTCAAGCCTGTCGGGCCTGGCTGCCAGGGGCTCCCTCCACATTCCCAAGCGTGGAGTTGTCGGTCATTTGCATGTTTTTGAACTCCTCCCTTGGCACAAACACAGATCTCTGAATACAGCTTCTGCCATTGCTGTGCACTCCATATGAACTTTTTAATGTGTGGTACACTAGGAAGGTGTTACCTCTTTTTAAAAATTTAAAAAAAAATTTTTTTTAAGAGAGAGAGAGTGCATGTGAGCTGTGTGGGTAGGGGCAGAGGGAGAGAGAGAATCTGAAGTAGACACTGCTGACCGGGAAACCCTTACCCAGGGTTCCATCTCAAGACCAACTGTGAGATCACAACCTGAGGTCGGATGCTTAACCAACTGACTCACCCAGGCACTTCAGGTCTTAACACTTTTTTTAAAAAAATCCAGATTACAAGGGCACCTGTGTGGCTTGGTTGGTTAAGTGTCTGCCTTCGGCTGAGGTCGTGATCCTGGAATGCCCAGACTGAGCCCCGCACTGGGCTCCCTGCTCAGCGGGGAGTCTGCTTCTCCCCCTGCCCCTCACTCTGCTCATGCTCACTCTCGCTCATTCTCTCTCAGTCCAAGTTACAAAACTGTATTGTTGAGTAGGTAACATAGCACACCCAATAAAATGCACAAGGTTCACCTATTTGGAGCAAATTTTCTTTACATTGCATTGATCAGTTGTATAATAACCATTGAACACTTATAGACACTTACCATTTATTGTCTGTTGGGGTAACTTATATCTATTGCATATATGAAAAGGAATCTGAACTCTTATTAGATACTACTTCTATATCAACTTAGGAAGAAAAATCTCTACTACACTTTCTTCACACTTTGGAATTAATGTAATTGAAGAGTGACCTAAATTATAAGGTGAGCTGTTTAAAAGTGGGCCACCATGTATGGCTACTTATTTTGGTCTTCAACCAGCAATCATTTCAATACTATGCAAACAACAGAAAATGTGGAAATAAATCATTACACAACATGTCAATTTCAAAATTTTCTGTTTATAGTGATCAAAAGTTTGCTCTGGTAAAGTCATTGACCTTAGCTTATATTAATAAGCTAACATTACCAATTATGCCCTATAAAATATATTCATTCAAAAGGTGAATCTATGGATACAGTAAAAAGATCAATGGTTGCAGGGGATTGCTGGGGTGGGAGAGAAGATGAGTAGGCAGAGCACAGCAGACAGTGAAAATAAGGCAGTGATAAGACTCTGTATGATTCTATAAGGATGGAAACTTGTCATACATTTGTCCAAATCTATAGAACACATAGCACCAACAGTGAACCTTTGGGTAACTCTGGACTTTGGATGATTATGATTTGTCAATGCAGGTTCATTCTTGGTAACAAACATACTAGTCCAGTGAGTGATGATAATGGAGGAAACTATGCATGTGTGGGGGCAAGGGGTATATGGGAAATCTCTATACCTTCCTATCAATTTCACCGTCTACCTAAAACTGTTCTAAAAAATGGAGTCTTGGGGAAAAAATGTAGTATGTTCATATAATGAAATACTACCAGCAATCAAAAGAAACAAACTACTGAAACTAGCAACAACAAATAAATAAAATCTT
The DNA here is from genome assembly GCF_002288905.1 of Enhydra lutris kenyoni. Classification (NCBI taxonomy): domain Eukaryota; kingdom Metazoa; phylum Chordata; class Mammalia; order Carnivora; family Mustelidae; genus Enhydra; species Enhydra lutris. The sequence continues at coordinate 76,579,522 of NW_019154093.1, read as the reverse complement.
AGAAATATGCTAAGCGAAAGGCACCATACACAAAAGAGTATGCAATTCCATTTATGTGAAGTCCAAGACCAGGCTAATCTATGAGGACAAAAATCAGAACCGTGGTTCCTTGGGGCAAGTGGCTGGCTCAGTCAGTAGACCATGCAACTCTTGATCTCGGGGTTGTGAGTTTGAGTCCCACTTTGGGTATAAGGATTCTTTAAAAAGAAAATCTTTTTTCTTAAACTTCTTTTGTTAGGTCTGTTATTAAACGAAACGAGACTGAGACAAGTGAAAGTTATTTAAAGATTTATTCTATGCCAAGCATTAGAAGTAAACAAAGTTGAAGTTATGCAAAGCTTTAAACTATGCCAAGCATTAGAAATCAGACTGACCGGCCAGGGCTGCCTCTGAAGAGGGCGACCCTTCCCAGCCTTACAGACTAATTTTTATAGAGCAAAAACCTGGCCACATACAGGTAGCCAATGAGATTGTAACATTGTATAGTCATGTTAGGCCACGTGCAGGTGGCCAACTGAATTACAATTTACCCTATAGTAGTTGTTTGACCTAACCTATTACTCTGGTCAGAATTGGTGCTCAAGGTTGGCACCCAAATGGCGGGGTTTACATTCTTTGGTGGTTAGGGAAAGAGTATGTGTGTTTCTTACTGATTGGATGTCTCCACCTGGCCCAACTCATCCTTGTATTCTGGGCTCTGTTATCAGGAACTGGCTGACCATATTTTACTGGCTTCCTAGACTTGCTTCTAAGTAAGTTTCTCTGGGGGGGGGGTTGTGCAGAGTCAGTTTAAGTTTTACTGCACAAACAATAAAATGGCTTTTAACCAAGATGGAGTCGCTCTGGCTAAATAGGCCCTTACACTTCCTTTTTTAAAAAAAGATTTTATGTATTCATTTGACAGGGAGAGGCACAAAGCAGGGGGAGTTGGAGAGGGAGAAGCAGGCTTCACACTGAGCAGAGAGCCTGGTGGCGGGGCTCGATCCCAGGACCCTGGGAACATGACCTGAGCCAAAGGCAGACGCTTAACAACTGAGCCACCCAGGTGCCCCAAAAATAAAATCCTAAAAGAAAAAGAACTGTGGTTCCTTAGGAAGAAGGGGAACAGACAGGGAAGGGCATGAAGAAACTTCCTGGAGTGACAGAATGTTTTCTTTTTTTTTTGGTGGTGGTTAGAGAGGTATATACAATTGTCAAAACTCACTGAGCTGATGACTAAAGATCTAACGTGTAATTTCATGTTTAATATCACAATTTGAAATGGAAGGATTAGGAGAGGGAAAGGAGGAGGTGGAAAGAAATGTGATTACTGGATGCAGCAGCTCTTGCCTTCAGCCCCATTTCTACTCTCTCTTTAGTAGCTCCAACTGCTGCCTCATTTTTTTTTTTTTTTAATTTAGGGGTAGAGGGGAAAGGAGAGAAAATGCATGTTTTTATTAGATGTGGAGGCTGGCTATGGGAGTACATGTTTATGCGACCAGTGATTGCTGTGGAAGTATTGTTTGAAATGGTCTGTATTACTGACAACTGCAAATGAGTATTTGAAAGACTCTGGTGATAAGGGTAAGGCTGATGCAGTCTTCTTCCAGAAACAAATTTCAGTTCTAAAAGTTTTTCCAAGCAATTTTCAGAGTTGGTGTAGCATAGGTATGTTCCAAATTATCCTTAGATCTGTAATATGAAAAACGCATGGGCTTTTCTGAGTTATTTCTTATATAACTTGACAATATTTTCAAATATTCCAATGAAATAATCACTATCTCTTAGAGCACACATATAATGAACCAATACCACAGAGTACAAAGCTGAGTACTCAAACAGTGTGGTACTGGCACAAAAATAGACACATAGATCAATGGAACAGAATAGAGAGCCTAGAAATAAACCCATGATTATATGGTCAATTAATCTTCAACAAAAGAGGCAAGAATATGCAATGGGGAAAAGATGGTCTCTTCAACAAATGGTGTTGGGAAAACCAGGTACCTACATGCAAAAGAAAGAAACTGGACCACTTTTTTTTTTTTTATAAAACACACACACACACACACACACACACACACACACTAAATGGATTAAAGGTCTAAATGTGAGACCTGAAACCATTAAATTCCTAGAAGAAAACATAGATAGTAATTATGTTGACATTAGCTGTAGAAACATTTTTCCAGATATATCTCCTCAGGCAAGGGAAACAAAAGCAAAATTAGACTATTAGGACTACACCAAAATAAAAAGCTTTTGCAATGCACAGATTTAATGCAATCCCTGTCAAAATGTCAACAGCATTTTTCACAGAACTAGAACAAGTAATCCTAAAATTTATTTGTAGCCACAAAAGACTCTGAGTAGCCAAAGTGATCTTGAAAAAGAAGAACAAAACTGCAGGTATCACAATCCCAGATTTCAAGATACACTACAAAGCTGAAGTAATCAAAACAGTGTGGTCCTGGCACAAAAGTAGACACACAGATCAAGGGTACAGAAAAGAGAGCCCAGAAATAAACCCATGATTATACAATTAATTAATCTTTAACAAAAGAGGCAAGAATATGCAATGGGAAATAGTCTCTCCAACAAACAGTGTTAGGAAAACTGGGCAGCCACAAAAGAATGAAACTAGACTACTTTCTCACACCATATACAAAAATAAACTCAAAATGGATTAAGGACTTAATGTGAGACCTGAAACCATAAAAATCCTAGAAGGGAACACAGGCAGTAATTCCTTTGATATTGGCTGTAGCAACATTTTTCTAGGTATGTCTCCTGAGCCAAGAGAAACATAAACAAAAGTGAACTGTTGGGACAACATCAAAATCGAAAGCTTCTACCCAGCAAAAGAAACAATCAACATAATAAAAAGACAACCTTCTGAATGGGAGAAGATATTTGTAAGTGACATATCCAATAAAGGGTCAGTGTCCAAAATATATAAAGAACTTATACAATTCAACACCAAAAAACCCAAATAATCCAACTGAAAAATGGACAGAAGACATGAATAGACATTTCTCCAAAGACAGACAGTGGGCCAATAGACACATGAAACTATGCTCCACATCACTCATCATCCAAGAAATGTGAGTCAAAACCACAATGAGATATCACCTCACACCTGTCAGAGTGCTATAATCAAAAACCCAGAAACAAGGGTGGTGAGGATTTGGAGGAGAAAGGAACCCTTGCTCACCGTTGGAAATGCAAATTGATGTAGCCACCCTAAAGGACAGTATGGAGGGTCCTCAAAAAATTAAAAATAAAATTACCATATGATCCAGTAATTGAACTACTGGGGATTTACCCAAAGAATACAAGAATACTAGTTCAAAAAGGTATATGCACCCCTATGTTTATTGCAGCATTATTTACAATAGCCAAATTATGGAAGCAGCCCAAGTGTCCACTGGTAGATGAGTACACAAAGAAGATGCGTGTTTCATATATGTGTATATATGTACACACACATATATACATATACATATATACACATATATGAAACACACATCTTTGTGTATACACACACACAGTGGAATATTACTCAGCCATAACAAGAATGAAATCTTTCCATCTGTAACAACATGGATTGATCTAGAGGGTATTATGCTAAGTGAAATAAATCAGAGAAAGACAAATACCATATGATTTCACTCATATGTGGAATTTAAGAAAAAAAAACAAATGAAGAAATAAAGAAAAAAGAGACCAACAGCAACAGAAAAGCCTCTTAAATTCAGAGAAACAACAGGTGGATGACAGAGGGAGGCGGGTGAGGGGATGGATGGGTGAGATAGGTGAAGGGGATTAAAAAAATATGCTTTTCGTAATGAGCATTGAGTACTGTATAGAAATATTGAATCATTATATTGTATACCTGAAACTAATATAGCACTGTATGTTAATTATACTTAAGTTTAAAAAACAAAAAAATTATATATATATTTTTGCCAAAACAAACAGGTTTAAAGGTATTCTCATATAGTATTGATATTGCCTTATTCTCTTGCTTTTGTTGTTCACAAATTTCATAACCAGCTGATACGCTGATTTCTCATCTCTTTTCATTATATCCTTTTCAGATAGTAGAACTTGCAAAAACAATAACAATGAAAACAGTCATATAAATCTAAATTTTTTATTGAACTTGTCTGGGCCTGAATTCTAAAGAATATAAAATATTTAAATGTGACATTTTTGGACCTGTGTTGGTTTTATTTTTTCACAATATATCACAACTTATTAAGTATGGCCATAGACAGTTCATTTTTCAGATTATTACCCGAAACAACAAAATGATACTGTGCTTTCTTATCATGTCTTTGGAAAGAAGTTTCTGCAGTTAATTAAATTTTAGTTAATAATACACTTATGTGGTTGGATACATTGTTGGAATTTATAGTTGTAACTAATGTCTAACATTTCAGTGCTTGCCAAAATTCTAGTATTCTACTGAGCTAAAATATAGAAAGAAAACTTTGCTAATTCGAAGTGTATAAAAGGGGAAGCAAGACAAGGATTTTATATGAGTTCATTTATCTTTATCAAATAACAGTAAAGACTGTCAGCTTTACCAGAAGAAGCACAAGATGAGGAGGGGAAGAGGAGGAAAAGGAGAGGGAAAAAGAGAAAGGAAGGAGGAAGAGGAAAACAGAAAGGGGACGGGGAGGAAAGAGGATGGGGAGAGGCAGAGGGAGGAGGAGGAGAAGGTAGGAAAAGAAATGGAAGGTGGAAGAGGAAGAAAATGATGAATGAAAAGAGTTAGGGAGAAAGTGACAAACAGAAGATCCAAAGTAGAAAACCTGAAAGGGGCTTTTAAGTGTAGGGATTAGGTAAATGCACAAATGATATAAGAACCTAGGTGATGGGTACCTGGGAGTCTATTATACTGTTCTATTCACTTTGTATGTATTTGAAAATTTCCATAATAAAAAGGTATTATTTTTTATTTTTTAAAAGAATTTATTTATTTGACACAGAGAGAAAGACAGTGAGAGAGGGAACACCAGCAGGGAGAGTGGGAGTGGGAGAGGGAGGGGGAAAGGGAAAGGGAGAAGCAGACTTCCCACTGAGCAGGGCCTAGATCCCAGGGTTCTGGGCATGACCTGAGCTGAAAGAGATGCTTAATGACTGAGCCACCCAGGTGCCCCTTAAAATGTATTTTTAAAAAAGAAATCAATGTCAGTCATCACATTAACAGAATTTAGGAGGAAAAAACATATAATTACCTCAATAGATATAGAGAATGAGTTCATAAAAGTTAACACTTGTTCATGATAAAAACTCTTCACAAACTAAATTGAAAGGAGCTTCATTAATCTGTTAAGCTTGTCTATAAAATCCTGTGGTTGACATCAAACTTGATGGTGGAATTACTGAACACTTTCCTCTAAGTTGAAATAAAGCGAAGATGTCCATTCTCATCACTACTATTCAAGATTGTGCTGGTGGTTTTAGTCAGTGCAGCAAGGCAAGACAAAGAAAAAGGGAGAAAGATTGTAAAGAAAAAGTTAAACTTCCCTTTCTACAGGTGACATGACTACATATGTAGAAAATGGGAAGCTATAAGCAAATTACTAAAAACAATAAGTGAATTTGGCAAGATTGCAGGATAAAAATTCAATATTCAAAATAAATTGTATGTCTCCAGTAACAATTCAAAATTGATATTGAAATAAAACTATTTAAAATAATAAAAAATAAAACATCTGGGGGCGCCTGGGTGGCTCAGTGGGTTGAAGCCTCTGCCTTCGGCTCAGGTCATGATCCCAGGGTCCTGGGATCGAGCCCCACATGGGGCTCTCTGCTCTGCAGGGAGCCTGCTTCCTCCTTTCTCTCTCTCTGCCTGCCTCTCTGCCTACTTGTCATCTCTGTCTGTCAAATAAATAAAATATTAAAAAAAAAAAAAGCCAGAGTAACGAAAGACAAGGTAGTATTGGCATAAGGATAGATAAGTAGAACAATGGTACAGAATTGAGAGTCCAAAAATAAGTCCACACATGTACCATCAATTGATTTGGACAGAACAACTAAAGTTATTCAATAAAGGAAAGAAGATAAATAAATAAATAAATAAATAAATAAAGTTAGTTTTCCAGTAGGCAGTGCTGCAACATCAGTAACAACAGATAGGGGATATCTGTAGGAGGAAAAAAAAAAAAATCAGACTGCTCCCCACTCCCAACACTTCAGTGCATATTATACAAAAATTAACTTGAGATGCATCATAGGTCTAAATGTGAAAGCTAAAATTCTATGCTTTTTTTGTTTAAGATTTTTATTTATTTATCTGACAGAGAGAGACACAGGGAGAGAGGGAACACAGGCAGGGGGAGTGGGAGAGGGAGAAGCAGGCTTCCCACTGAGCAGAGAGCCTGATGCAGGGGTCCTGGGCTGAATGCAGAAGCCTAAGGACTGAGCCACCCAGGTGCCCCTAAGGTTCTAAAGCTTTTAGAAGAAAACATAGGAAAATATCTTTGTAATCTGGGAGTGGAGGAATTGGAAGTGGGAAAACATTTTTTAGATAGGACACAAAAAGCACTAACCAGGTGTGGAGCCTGCTTACAGTTCTCTTTCTCTCCCTCTGCCCCTCCCCACCACTTGCATGTGCATATGTGCACATGGTCTCTATCACTGAAAAAAAAAAAAAAAAAGGTAAGAGAAATAAAGAATTTGTTCATACAAAAACTTGTACACAAATGTTGATAGCAGCGTTATTCATATAATAAGAGGAAACCACCCAAAAGTCCATCAGCTGATAAACTGTGAAGCAAAACATGATATATCCTTACAGCATTGTTATTCAGCCATAAAAAGAACTAAGTACTGATGCACACTGTAACATGGGTGAACCTTGGAAACATTGTTTAAGAAGCCAGCCACACAAGGTTACATACTTAACCCATTTACATGAAATATGCAGAATAGGAAAATCTATAGAAACAGAAAGTTTATTCGTTGTTGCCAAGGGATGGTAGAAGAAGGGGCAAAATTGAGACTAACTGCTAATAGCACAGGGTTTCTTTCTTTCTTTCTTTTTAAGATTTTATTTACTTATTTGACAGGGAGAGAGAGAGATCACAAGTAGGCAGAGAGGCAGGCAGAGAGGGGGGAGCAGACTCCCCCCTGAACAAAAAACCCGATGCGAGGCTTGATCACAGGACCCTGAGATCAGGGCCTGAGCTGAAGGTAGAGGCTTAACCCACTGAGCCATACAGATGCCCCAGCACAAGGTTTCTTTATGGGGAGATGAAAATGTTCTGTGATTAGATAGTGGTGATGTTTGTACAATATGGTGAATATACTAAAAAGCCACTTACTTGTACACTTTAAAATGGTGAATTTTCTGCTTTTTACGGAATATGGAATTCTGTAATATTCATACATGAATTTATATGAGGATTATATTTCAATAAAACAAAACTTTTTTACATTTTATTATTAATGAAATAGGGTTAAGAGCACCTTCCTATTTCTTACCTAAGAGAGGTGTTGAAAGAATAAGGAAATGGACACGAAGCTGAATTTGTCAATGAAACCACAATAAAAACTTGTTTTTCTTATTTTCCAGATAAAATATTTGAGCAATGTAGTCAGCAAAATTAATACATTTCCAATTTTGCACTTACAAGATCTGCGCCACCTTTTCTTTTAATGGTGTTTCTCATCCTTGTCCTTAATTTCTGAAGTTAAAACTCGCTTGAAATCTTCCTAAGTCTGCAAAGAGCTGTAAATTTATCTAAGGCCGTCTACCTTGCTCCCTCTCAAACAGAAGGAAGTAACGGAGATTTGTGAGATAAAATTAAAGGCCACTAGAGGGCACTGTACCCCGTATGGTTTTCAGTTAAGGCTTTCTGTGCAGAAATACTTCTTTATCTTAAAGATTATGCTCTACACAGTGAAGCCAGGAAACCTGTTTATTAGCCTGATCAAATTGTTCATTAGCTGGGTGGCCTTAGGAAAGTCTTTCAACTTCTCTGGGTTTCAATTTCCACATCTACAAAATGTGGGTTTGGTTGTGTGGTTTCCAAGTTCCTGTCAACTCTAAAATTGCTATTTAGGAATTCCGTAAGGCCAGGATAAAATCTGACAAAACTGTTAAAGAGTTGTACCTGTTTTATCACTTTCTCCAGCTCGCTCAAACTGGTTCCTCTTTTTGCTTTTCCTGTTTCTGTTTTTCCAGCCTTGACCTTTACCTCTTAAGCACCATTTACTGACAACTTCTTCTTCTTCTTCTTCTTTTTTTAAGATTTTATTTATTTATTTGACAGAGAGAGATACAGTGAGAGAGGCAACACAAGCAGGGGGAGTGGGAGAGGGAGAAACAGGCTTCTTGCCGAGTGGGGAGCCCAACATGGGGCTTGATCCCAGGATCTTGGGATCATGACCTGAGCCAAAAGCCACCCCAAAACTGAGCCACCCAGGTACCCCCTTACTGACAACTTTTAATATGATATATAAACATTCTTCAAACACTTGCCAAATTTTCTGTTTTGATTCTCACAACAAATTGGGCTTGTAGGTATTATCTCTGGTGCACCTGGTGAGGAAAGAGGAGGCCTGGAAGATTTCTGTGACTTGCCTACAGGCACAAAACTAATCAGTTATAGGACCTGGCCTTCCAACTCCAAAGCCTGTGCTCTTCATGACAGGATTCCCTGTTAGTGGGAACCCACTTTTGCGGGGCCTGAAGAATCCACATTGATGCAGGCAGTATTAGTTCTCTACCACTGCTGTAACAAATTACTATAAACCATGGCTGAAAACAACATAAATTTACGATCTTACTGTTTTCTGAGCCAGAATTCCAACACAGACCTCACCGAGGTAAAATCAAGGTGTGGAGGGGAGTTCTGTTCCCTTCTGGAGGTTCTAGGTGAGAATCTGTTTCCCTGCATTTCTCAAGCTTCTAGAGACCACCTGCATTCCCTCACTGGCATATCCTTTCTTCCTACTTCAAAGTCAGCAATAGCAAATCCTTCTCACACTGTTTCACTCTGACCTCTCTGCCTCCTTTATCCACTTTTCTTTTTTTATAGATTTTATTTATTTACTTGAGAGAGAGAGTGCGAGTGCATGAGCAGGAGGGAGGGGCAGACGGAGGGGAGAAGCAGACTCCCTGCTGAGCAGGGAGCCCAACACAGGGACCTTGAGATCATGACTTGAGCCAAAGGCAGATGCCTCAACTGAACCACCTAGGCACTCTTTTTCCTTCTTCAATTTTTTTTTAAAGATTTTATTTATTTATTTGAGAGAGAGAGAGTGAGAGAGAGTATGAGAGGGGAGAAGGTCAGAGGGAGAAGCAGACTCCCCGTGGAGCTGGGAGCCCGATGTGGGACTTGATCATGAGACCCCGGGATGATGACCTGAGCAGAAGGCAGTTGCTTAACTAACTGAGCCACCCAGGCACCCCTCTTCCACTTTTAAAATGCTTCTAATTACATTGGATCCAGACAATCCAGGATAATCTCCTTATTTTAAGGTCAGCTGACTAGCAAATTTAATTCCATCTGCATCCCTAATTCCCTTTTGTCCTGTAATATAACATATTCACAGGTTCCAAGGGTTAGGACATGAACATCTTAGGGGGGTTGCTTATTCTAACTACCATGTTGTCCTTCTGTAAGAAAAAAATACAAAGTTACAATTACAAAATTAGATATGATCCTATGAACACATATAATAACCTTTATTAAATGCATGGAAAATCTGTTTCTCATTTATTTATTTGTTTTTTTAATTGAGGTAAATTCATATAACATAAAGTTAACCATTTCAAAGTATACGTGTCAGTGGTATTTAATACATTCACAATGTTGCAGAACTAGCGCCTATATCAAGTGCTAAATCATTTTCATTACTCCAAAGAAAACTCCATACCCATTAAGTAATCATTCCCTTTCTCACTACTCTTCAGAACCTGGCAATCGCTAAATCTCTATCTCCACAGATTTACCTCTTCTGGATATTCCATAAAATGGAAACATATAACTAGTGACCTTTTGTGCCTTGCTACTTTCCCTTGCAATATTTTGATACATGCTGTAGCCCGTATACTCCATTCTTTTTTTGACTAAATAATATTCTGTCCTGTGGCTATTCCACATTTTTTCAATGATGGTATTCAATGATGGGCAATGAATTGTTTCCAACTTTTCACTATTATGAAAAGTGCTGCTATGAACATTCTTGTATAAGTATTTGTTTGAATATTTGTTTTCAATTCTTTGGATATATACATAGAAGTAGAATGGGGGGGGAGTCATATGGTAATTCTCTTAACTATTTGAGGAAGCACCAAATTGTTTTCTATGGTGCCTATACTATTTTCTGCTCCCACCAGCAATATATGAGGTCTCAAATTTCATCACATTCTTGCCAGTACTTATTTTTTTAAAAATGATTACTTTAGCCATCCTAGTGGATGTGAAATGGCATCTTGTAATTTTAATTTGCATGTCTCTATTGCCTAGTAGTGTTGAGCATCTTGTCATGGGTTTGTTAGCCATTTACATATTTTCTTAGAAAATGTCTGTTCAAGTCCTTTGCTCATTTTTTAACTAGGCTGTCTTTGTTACTGCGTTATCAGTGTTCTTTATGTATTTTGGATATTAGAGCCTAATTAACAAATATTTTCTTCCATTCTGTGGGTTGTCTTTCCACTCTTTAAAGAAAGATTTTATTTTTAAGATTTTATTATTGATTTATTTATTTTAGAGAGAGAGTGAGCATGAGCAGGAAGGGCAGAGGGAGAGAAAGAATCTTGAGCAGACTCTGTGCTGAGCCCAACTTGGCCTTTATCTCATGACCCTGAGATCATGATTTGAGCTGAAACCAAGAGTCAGACTCTTAACGGACTGGGCCGCCCAGGTGCCCCAAAGGTTTTATTATTTTTAAGTAATCTCCAATGTGGAGCTCAAACTTACAACTCTCAGATCAAGAGCTGCATACTTCACCAACTGAGCCAGCTAGGTGCCTCTTTCACTTTTTTGATAATTAATTATCCTTTGATGCACAAAAGCTTTTAATTGTGATGAAATCAAATTTACATACTTTTTCTTTTGTTGATCTTCTTTTGGTGTTGTATCTAAGAATCCATTGCCAAATCCAAGATCCTTAAGGTTTACCCCTGTTTTCTTCTAAGAATTCTATAGTTTAGCCTTTACTTTTAGGTTGTTGGTTAATCCATTTTGAGTTGATTTTTGTATGTACTATGAAGTAGGGTTGCAACATCATTCTTTTACATGTGGATATCCAGTCGTCTCTGTACGATTTGTTGAAGAGAACTTCTTTTCCTATTGAGTGATCTTGGCACCTTTTTAGAGAATCAATTGGTCCTACGTTCATGAGATTATTTCTGGACTCTCAATTCCATTCTATTTGTCTATATATTTGTCCTTATGATAGTATCATACTGTTTTGGTCCCTGTAGCTTTGTAATAAGTTTTGTAATAAGGAAGTGTGAGTCCTCTGCCTTTGTTCTTTTTCAATATTTTTATGATTATTTGGGGTCCTGTGCAATTCCACACAAATTTAGAGGTCATCTTTTCCACTTCTGCAAAACTTCTGTTGGAATTTTAATAGGGACTGCATTGAATCTGTAGATCACACACACAGTAGTATTGCCATCTTAACAATATTAAGTCTTTCTATCATGAACATGGATGCCTTACCATTTATTTATGTCTTCTTTAATTTTTTCCAGTAACATTTTGCAGTTTTTAGTGTATAGGTCTACTGACTTAATGTAGTAGGGAATTTGGCCTCATCTAAAAAGAGGTCTGGCCTTTATCCAAACTCCTGGCAGGTGACTTCTAAAACCTTGCACCTTTCCAAGTGCTAGAGGAGTGTCTTTGTAATTCATGGTAGGTTCTCAGAGATCAACTCCAATAGTTTATGCTAATGAAACAACTCAAGGTGAGGGCTGGCAATGCCAGACAGACCAATCATGTGATTGGAGAAGTAGGGCTTTCTTTATGTCACATGATAACAGCCCAGCTACTGGGGTGGAGGTAGGTAGGGACTGGAGATTTGAGTTCAGTCACCTGGGTGATGATTCATGTCAAGGAAGGAAGCCTCAATAAAATGCTGGGTACCAGGACTGGAGTGACTTTCTGTGGTTGGCAAAACTCTTTGAATACTGTCACACATCGTCATAGCTGGGAGAGAGGATTAGAACGTTGAGTTCAGACCCCTTCCAGATTCTGCCCTATGCTCTTCATCTCTTGCCTGATTTCAATTTATCCTTAACCTGTGATAAACATGACCTTGAGTATAATAATTTCCATTGAGTTCTGTGAGTCTTGCTAGCAAATTAGCCTGAGGGTAGTTTTGGGAACCTCCATTTGTGGCCAGATGATCTAAAGTGAGGGTGGTCCTGGGGACCCTCAGATTTACATAGAGCTGGTATCTAAAGCAAGGGCAGTTTGGGGACACTGTGTCTTCAGACTGTCCTCTTGCCTAAATGCTTTGCAAACTCCCTAGTTAAATTTAGCCCTAGGTATTTTAATCTTCTGGATGCTGTTGTAAATGAAATTGTTTTCTTGATTTCTTTTTCCTTTTGTTTTTAACAAATACTTATTCAACACTTGCTATATGCTAGGCTCTGTCCCAATGTTTCACAAATACTAGTTTTATTTCCCTAACAACCCTAATTAGGTCCTTTGGTTTTTGAAAACTGGGCAGTCTGGCTCCTGAGTCCAAATTCTGAACCCACAACACTGCTGCTTTACAAGACATCTTTGAGAAATCTCCTGGGAGTCACCCTACCCTATCTCTTCCCACTGCCATTATAAATTCACTCCTGAACCAGAGTCTCCCACTCTGTCTTCCTAACTTAACTGTCTACAGTTAACCCTAAATGCTGCTGCCCCCTTAACAATCCTAAAGCACCAGTGTCCAGGTCCTGGCCACCACAATGACCTGAAGATCCTTCCTTCTCTGCATTTATCAAAGGCACGGACGATTATTGCTCATAAGCAGTATTTGGTGGTAGATTTTTTTTTTTAAGATTTTATTTATTTATTTGTCAGAGAGAGAGAGCACAAACAGAGGAAATGACAGGCAGAGGGAAAGAAGCAGGCTCCCATTGAGCAGAAAGCCCGATGTGGGATCCCAGGACCCTGAGACCATGACCCCAGCGGAAGGCAGAGGCTTAACCCTCTGAGCCACCCAGGTGCCCCTTGGCGGTAGATTCTACACTCTCTTCTATGAACACTTTGAACTCCTACTGAAAACTTTGCTGTGAAACAGGAGGAGTGGGTGAGAGGAAAGCACTTGGGACCCCTGGGGACCAGATCCCCCAAACTCACTCCTCAGCCTGGTTCCTCACTTGCGAAACAAAATCTTAAGGCCTACTCCTATGACTGTTTTGAGAATTAAGTGTGTGTGGTAGCCGGTGGGAGTGGAGGGGTTGGACAAGGTCCCAGAATGCAGGGAAAGCTCAGCAAATGTTGGGTCTTTTGTACCTCAGCCTCCTCAAAGAAATTGTAATTTCTTGGAAGGCAGGGGCCTTGATTTATACCTTTTCGGTATTTCTTAAAAGTCAACATTATTTAAAATGACTTTAACTGGGGCACCTGGGTGGCTCAGTTGGTTGAGGGGCTGCCTTCCACTCAGGTCACAATCCTAGAGTCCCAGGATCGAGTCCTGCATCTGGCTCAGGGACTCTGATTCTCCCTCTGACCCTCCCCGCCTCATCTCGCTCTCTCTCTCTCTCTCTCTCACTCAAATAAAAAAAATCTGTATAAAAAAAAAAAAAAAAAAAAAAAAAAAAAAAGACTGGTATGCTTTAGTCTCTGGACTTCCTCAAGACATCAGTGACTCTTACCACAAAATCAGGCTCTGGAGCCTGACTTCAAAGGCTGGCTCCTGCTAGCTGCTTGACCTGTGGAAAACTGCTTAATCTCTCTGAGTCTGAGCCTCAGGTGCTATCCTAGTGAAATGTAGTCCCCAACCGCACAGGGTCATGAGGATTCCGGCCAAGTACTTAGCACATCATCCGTCTGCTAGCTCCAGTTATATCCTGTCCCCAACATTCTGTGTCCATAAAAACTTGGCCTCTGCATTCTCTTTTCTCCATGTTTCCAACTTACGCACCTCCCTGGGGACCATAAAGCCCAGCATTCATCAATTGCCGCAGGGGAGGCTCTGGGTCAGGCCCCCGGCGGGACGCCCCCTTGCCGGCTTTTTCCTCTTCTCTGCCAGAGACTGATTCCAGCACACGCGGACGTGAAGGCTAGGATGCGGGGTACTCGTGGCCGGGCAGGGGGTGGCGCCACCCCGCGCCACCCCCCTCCGCCCACCCCGGCATCGGGGGGCTAGACAGGTGACCGCTAGCGCTTGGGAGGGAGGGGGCGGCCGAGCCGGTCGCGCCGGCCCCGCCCCCGCGCGCAAGCTCCGGCCGGCCGGGGTACGAGGCTGCGGCGCCCACCAAGCACACACCGCGCGGAGCTCTCCCACCCGGCGTGGTTGCCGCGCGGCCCAGGGCAGCTCCGTCCCGCGCAGCCGTGTCCCTTGCACGCTTGGCGGCGCGAACAGCGCAGAACGGTTAGTTGGGTAACGGCCAGCGGCGGCGCTGGGCGCGGACGGCGCGGTGCCTCTGCCGCCCTGGCGGGTGGGAGGGGGCCTGGGGCGCAGGCCTGCATGGGGGGGAGGGGCGCGGGGGGGGTGGCGGCGCGGCAGGGCGGGCCCAGAGCCGCGAGCGGGAGATGCGGACAGGTGTGCGGCCCCCGGCTGGCGAGAGGAGGACCTGGGGGAAATCGCTTCATCTCTAGCGGGGATGCTTTTGTTCTTGAAGGAAAACGACCTCGGCTGTAAAATCAAATAGGGATGACAAACGTCCTGCCTCCAGGCTCTCTTGGCCAGATTGTGGCTCTGCGGCAGGTGGTTTGGGCGGGAGGTTTTTTGTTTTTTGTTTGTTTGTTTGTTTGTTTTTTTCATTTTTGGCGTCGGGGCATGCCACCTTTAACCTAATTTTTTTTTTTTTTAAGATTTTATTTATTCGTGAGAGAGCGAGCATGGGCGGGAAAAAGGGGCAAAGGGAGAGGGAGAAGCAGGCTCCCTGCTTAAGGGGGTGGGGGGCTCAATTCCAGGACCCTGGAATCATGACCTGAGCGGAAGGCAGAGGCTTAACTAACTGGGCCACCCAGATGCCCCTTTAACCTTCTAATCTTTGAAGTCTTTATTTGGGCCTCTTTTTAAAGTAATATCCATACCCAAAGTGGGGTTTCAACTCAGAAAGCTAAGAGTCACATGCTCAAGACTGAGCCAATCAGGCATCCCTCTTTGGTCCTCTTTTAATTTAACCTGATAAAATTCTCCCTGTTCTTGTTTCTCTGTGACTTTGCTCTGCCCACTGAAATTCCCTTTTCTTCTCAAATACTACCCATCCTGTTCTCCACTGTAATTTTTGTATTATGTGAATTTTTTTAAATTTTTATTTATTTATTTATTTATTTATTTTAAAGATTTTATTTGACAGGCAGAGATCACAGGAAGGCAGAGAGGCAGGCAGAGAGAGAGGAGGAAGCAGGCTCCCTGCTGAGCAGAGAGCCCGATGCGGGGCTGGATCCCAGGACCCTGGGATCATGACCTGAGCCGAAGGCAGAGGCTTTAACCCACTGAGCCACCCAGGCGCCCCTATTTATTTATTTTTTAGAGAGAGAGAGAGAATAAGCAGGGGAGGGGGAAGGGTCAGACTCACCACTTAGCAGGGATCCCAACGTGGGGCTTGATCCCAGGACACCCAGATCATGACCTGAGTGTAAGGCAGTCGTTTAACCGACAGAGCCACCCAGGTGCCCTATGTGAATCTTTATTCTAGTTGCATTTTTGCTTACTTTCTCCTTATTGTAAGTTTTGTTAAGGTAGTAATTATCTTTTTGTTCCCATAGCACATAGTTGAATGGACTATGTCTTGAACAACTTTTTCGGTAATTATTATGACCCAGGGAGTACTTTTTCCTTGTGGATCCAGTTACATTAGTCAGCCCCAAATAGTGTCTGGAGTGAACCACTCCAAGATGCAGGCCTTTGTCATGTCAATTGCAATAACCTGTTGGGAGCCCTTGACCCTCAGATTTGGGTTGCTCTACCTGCAAATTAGAAATGCACATGTTTACCACCCTTGTTGTTACTGCAACATGCTGATGTTTGTAGTTTATGAGGTAGAAAACAAATGTGGCAGGGAAGCAAATTAACCATTTACCATTGGTTTTTTAGGGAAGTGAAAGAGATTGTTGAAATTATTGTAAGTGTAAGTATATTATATGGCTTATATTGTCAGAATTTTAAAACTCAAGGTTAACCTGTAATTGTATTTTGAGGTAACAAAACTTACTTCTTGATATTTTTAAAGATTTATTCATTTGAGAGAGAGAGAGCATGCAAGCCAGAGCATGAGCAGAGGAAGGGTCCAAGGGTAGAGGGAGAAGCAGACTCCCTACTGACCATGGAGCCCAACTCAGGGCTCCATCCCAGGACTCCAGGATCATGACCTGAGCTAAAGGCAGATGCTTAATCGACTCAACCACCAGGCACACCATCTTTTTCTTTTTTTTTAAGATTTATTTAGAGCGTGCACACAGAGTGTGTGGGGGCGGGCAGGGGAGATGGAGAGAATCTCAAGCAGACTCCCCTCTGAGCATGGAACCCACTGTGGGACTCCATCTCACTACCCTGAGATCATGACCTGAGTTGAAATCGAGTCAGTCGCTCAACCAACTGAGCCACCCAGGCACCACCAATACTCAGTTTATTAGTGTTTGGTGGATTATTAGGTCCTCTACAGAAACAAAATAACTTCATTCCTTCTTTGAAGTAAGGCTCATATGTAGCAGTAATGATATTCATACCCATTCATGGAATATGAAGGATGTGTGCAAAAAAGAACTAGAAGGAGACAAATTTAAGGGTCTCATTTTGGGATGAGAACTTTCAGAGTGATGAATAAAACTTTAAAATTTGAGTCTGTGGTCTTTAGTTACCAAAACCTATGATTCATTTTTTTCGTAGAACTATACACTATAAAACTATTTTTAAAAACTATGAAGCTAATTATAGTGCTAAAAAAAAATCTTTCTGTGACTACAGGTTGTTTTTTGCTTTTTGTTTTTTTCCAGTAAAGGAAAACAACTTTCTTTGTTGGCTTCCTCTTTGTGATGCATTTTCCCAACTTGGCCTCAAAAGAACTGTGTGAAGTGGATGCTAACAGTGGTATATTAGCATTTCTATTCAAAAGGAGTAATGTAGATGACCATAACTACATATTTGTTATTTTAAAAGAGCCAGTACAGGGGCACCTGGGTGGCTCAGATAGTTAGGTGTCCAACTCTTGATTTCATCTTAGGTAATGATCTCAGGGTTGTGAGATTGAGCCCTGCATTGGGCTCTCTGCTCAGAAAGGAGTTTGCTTGAGAGTCTCTCTTTCTCTCTTTCCATCCCAGCTGGTGTGTACTCTCTGTCTCTAAGAAAGAAAAAAATAATAAATCTTAAAAAAAAGAGCCAGTACATTTCTGCTTCATATCCTGGGATAAAATTAGTTTGTTAATTGAGATAGTACATTTAGGTTTTGATCTGTAGAGTCTACTTTTGATTGGTGCAGAAAACAGTATTTATAAATTGTATTCTAGATTATAATCTGGAATTCTAAGCAAAACTCTCCTGTATAGTGTAAAAGACTGAAGGAATCTCTACCTTCCCTTTTTCACTACTCAGAGCCTGATGTCCTTTTTAAAGTGTTTAAAAAAGG
Source organism: Enhydra lutris kenyoni (assembly GCF_002288905.1). NCBI lineage: Eukaryota > Metazoa > Chordata > Mammalia > Carnivora > Mustelidae > Enhydra > Enhydra lutris. The sequence goes on along the minus strand of NW_019154093.1, from coordinate 76,561,776 downwards.
GGGGGGCTGTATTTAAAAATCATGCTAAAATCAAATAACAAAAACAGGAATTTTTTAATTTGGCAAAATTGTGTTGAGTTCATGTCTGATTTGTGAATTTTTTGAATCCATAATTTTGCTTTGCATCCTCAAATTTATTCACTTTTTCTCTGAATCTGTTTTAAGATACTTAAATATGACACTGGAATAAAATTTTTGATACACTGTTAGTATTAAGACTGATGAATCAGTTCTTAGCCACCCAAAACTATGACTTTTAAAAAACAAATGGCATCATAATTGGCAAGGAAGCTCAAAGTTTAATCACATTCAGCATGATATGTATCCTATTAGCTCTTCCAAGTGAACCCAAATGTATCAAGCAATCTATTGTGATTGTGTATGTGAATTTAAGCGTAAATATTCATGGGGCGCCTGGCTGGCTCAGTCTGTAGAGTATGTGACTCTTGATCTCAGTGTTGTAAGTTTGCGCCCATGTTGGATGTAGAGATTGCTTAAAAATAAAATCTTTTAAAAAAATAAAAATTTAATGGGGTGCCTGGGTGGCTCAGTGGGTTACAGCCTCTACCTTCAGCTCAGGTCATGATCTCAGGGTCCTGGGATTGAGCCCCGCATTGGGCTCTCTGCTTGATGGGGAACCTGCTTCCCCCTCTGTCTCTCTGCCTGCCCCTCTGCCTACTTGTGATCTCTGTCTGTCAAATTAAAAAAAAAAAAAAACCTCAAAAAAATAAAGATTTAAGTATAAATATTCTGAGATGAATTAACCTTGTTTTTGTTGACTCTTAATTCAGAGGAAAAACTTGTAAAATTCGTGCTCTGGAGCATTTCTATTTAATGTAGTCTTAGAACCCAGATTGTTTCCTTTTGAACTGAGATGTTATAATTTCTATAATTCAAATGGAAATTTTAGTAAAGTTTGACTTAGAAATTTTTTTAAAAAGACTATTTATGAGGAGGAGGAGCAGAGGAAGGGAGAGGGAGAGAGGGAATCTCCAGCAGACTCCTGCTGAGCGCAGAGCCCACTACAGGGCTTGATCTCATGACCCTGACATTGTAACCTGGGCCGAAACCAAGAGTCAGACACTCAACTGACTGAGCCACCCAGGACCCCCTGACTTGGGAATATTTTTGTAATCCTACCGCTAGCATAGGTAGGTGAAATGCTCTAGGAGAGGTCATCTCTAGTTTCAAATGGTAGTGTAGTTTTAAGGGATTATTCTGCAAATTCTGTTTCATCTGTACCCTGAATTTAAAATGATCCTTACCCAGATAAGAAAGGGTGCCTCAGGACTTCTTTACCAATTCATCTTACACGATTCCCTCTCCTTTATGAAATGAAAGCTGCCTCACTCATCCCAGTTCTTACTCTGGTGCACTGCCCCACAGTATAAAATCTCTGGGGACAATCCAAACAAAGAGAAAAAAACAGGCTGCATAGTCCCAGAGAGAGAAATACTGAAGGAAGCAGGACCATGTTTCACCAGACACAAACTTCTACCTTCTCTGTCTTCTATCAATCTTAGAACTTGAAAGAGATTAAGGTTTTTTTTTTTTAGATTTTTTTTTATATGTTTATTTGACAGACAGAAATCACAAGTAGGCAGAGAGGCAGGCAGAGAGAGAGAGGAGGAGGAGGAAGCAAGCTCCCTGCTGAGCAGAGAGCCCGATGCGGGGCTCAATCCCAGGACCCCAAGACCATGACCTCAGCCGAAGGTAGAGGCTTTAACCCACTGAGCGACCCAGGTGCCCCGGAAGAGATTAAGTTTTAATAAGAATGTTTATCAATTCACTGTTTTGAATTCAAATGAGGTCAGGTTTTTTTCTGATGATAAGGACTGGTCAGTTAGGTGATAGAGTGGCCATTTTCCATAAACAGAATGAATTAAGTGCCAAGGTTTTGACAATTTTACATTTAAAGCATATCTAACACAATGTACAATATGCCAGGAACTACAAACTTGCAATTATTAAACTTACACATTTTAGTAGTCAAGGTATAAAGGGTACATATTTTCCAAAGTTCTTTTTGGGACAAAACAGTTGAAGATCACAGACTTGGGAGTCACTTGTACATACACCTTATTCCCTTCTAAGTAAATTTAGGACATTAGGTTAAGAGAACACAGAATGGTATAAATTAGGACTTTATATCATTCAGTATTTTGCTTGATTTTTTTCTGCCTTACATCAAGTGTGAACCTTATAAAAGACTGTAGTTGTGAAAGAAAATTGATTTGGCTGTCTAAAAAGACCCCTGGTAGCGCCTGGCTGGCTCAGTCATTAAGCGTCTTCCTTTGGCTGAGGTCGTGATCCCAGGGTCCTGGGATTGAACCCTGCACTGGGCTCCCTGCTCAGTAGGAAGCCTGCTTCTCCCTCTCCCACTCCCCCTGCTTGTGTTCCCTCTCTCGCTGTGTCTCTCTGTCAAATAAATAAATAAAATCTTTAAAAATAAAAATAAATAAAAAGACTCCCTGCAAAGGATATTATGGGATGCAATACTAAACAAAGACTTAATTGAAATTATATCTGTGTTAACAAAATTATAGGCAGAGATAAGAATAAATCCAGAAACCCCAAAAAGCAAGCATGCTTGACATCCTTAAAAATAGTAAGAAAGCCAGTGTAGCTGGAGTGATATGAGCCAGGGAGGACAAAGGTAGGAAATAAAGTAAGGAAAATGATATAGGGCTTTTGTGGCATTTGAAAACTGGCTTTCCATTCTTTCCATTCTGTGACTGGACCCCCGGCTTCAGAAGTAGGTGTGTGTGCTAGATCCAGGCAGTCAAGCCTTCCACAGTGATTAGCCCTGATTGAAACAAGCACTTACTTGAAGCTAATTACGTTGCTAGAGTGAACATTCTGGGAATTCTGTTGACTAGAAGCTAGAATTGTTGTGGAGTGTGTAGGCTTAGAGTTACTGGTAGTCTTCTTGCCTCAATGAGTTGCAGGCCTAAGAGTGGAAACAACATAGAAGAAGTACAAAGACGGAAATTCTGCTGACCACATCATTTGGTCCTTGGAGCAGGCTGTGTCAAAGTCTGAACCCCCACCTTAGATTGCTTGGTTACATGAATCTTAAGCATTTTATTTTTGTCCAAGTCAGACTGGATTATGTATTTGGTCACTTGCCAACCCAATTAATACAAAGTAAGCAGAGAAATGGAGTCATTGAATCAAACTGAAAAGGAGTGAATGGCCTGTGAGAAAGGAAGAAAATCCAGAGATAAGTCAAAGAAAGCATTTAAGACTGCATTTTCAGTGATTTGAACAATGGGTGTTGAATTAATACTAAAGCAAGGACACATGAAGTTTGTCAAACAAGGCCGGTGAAAGTATCCAGCACAAAAATATCTGTCATCTGCCAGCAAATTACAAATTCTTTGGAAGCAGGAACCATATTTTAATTTAAATTGCCTTTAGTAAATTAAATGGAGTTACTCAAATGTTTGAATTGCATTTACTCTATGCTATGCCTTGTATACGTGGGCTAGCATTTGGGAGATAAGCCTGGGACCAGCAGCAAAGGAAAGATAACCATAGCCCCCACATTAAGCCAGGGATCCTGGCACTAGCTAAAGTCATCCAGGCCCTTAACATTCCCTAGCTTCTGGGAGATGCATATTTCTTTCTGGAAGAATGTGCCCTCAGTTTGGGTCCTCAGGTTTCTCAGAGATTAAGGTCTACCACCTAAGCTCATAAACGTACGAAAAGAACATGGGAAAAATCATTTTTTAATATGGGAATGCCTCATGAATTTGTGTGTTATCCTTGTGCGGGGACAATGATAATAGTCTCTGTATCTTCCAAAGTTAGTATATGTACTGCTGAAGCGAGCACCAAATGGAAAAATTGAGAAACATATCATTAGGCGATTTCAATATACTTCTCTTCATTTACTGATACGTGAAGCAGGAAACAGAAGACTGGTAAAGATTTAGAAGATTTGAATAAAACAGAAGTTTGATTCAACAAATAAGTAATTCAAACCCAACAGCTAAAAACTGTACGTTCAAGTATACATGGGATATTTTCAAATATCAACGTACCAGCCCATAAACGCCAGTCTCATCAAATACCGAAGAGTCAGATTGCACCAACCAGGTCATCTTACCACAATGTTGTAAATCACAAGTCAGTAAAAACAAAATATCTCCTTTGAAGATTTGAAGAACTCTAACTGGCCTGTGTCAAAGAAGAAATCATAATGGGAATTTTTCAAACACTTGGGACAAACAATAGCAAAAATACTATACTTAAAAATAGATAGTTGGGGCCCCTGGGTGTCATGGTCATTTAAGTGTCTGAGTCTTGGTTTTCACTCGTGATCTTAGGGTTGTGAGATTGAGCCCCACATTGGGCTCTCTGGCCCACACCCCACGCTCTCTCCCCTCCACCCCATGCTCTCTCTCTCTAAAATAAATAAGTAAGTCTTCAAAAGATAGAGAGTGGTGCCTGGGTGGCTCAGTCAGTTAAGTGGCTGCCTTTGGCTGCCATGATCTCAGGGTCCTAGGATTGAATCCTGCATCAGGCTCCCCGCTCAGGGGGAGTCTGCTTCTCACTCTCCCCTGCCTCCCCCAAGCTTGTGCAAGCATGCCCCCACCCCTTGCGATCTCTCAAATAAAATCTTAAACAAAAAATGGGTAGTATACAGTAAAGTGATACATAGAGGGAAATATGTAGTCTTAAGTACTTATATTGGAAAAGTAGGACTAATTGGTCAACTATCTACCTTATGTTTGAAATAGAACAGAATAAATTCCAGAACTGTAAGCATAAGAATGTTTATAAAAGTAGTAGCAGAAATCAATGAAAAAGGGGGTGGGAGAACAATTAAAAAGTCAATAAAGCTGAGAACGGTACATATATATACATATATATATATATATGTATATATATATATATATATATTTTTTTTTTTTTTAAAGCAAGCTCTATGCCAAACTTGGGGTTTGAATTTACAAACCCAAGACAAAAGATTCCTACACTAAACTGAGAATGTTCTTTGAAGAAAACTGATAAAATAGATAAAGTCTTAAGATTAATGGGGGAAAGAAGATCCATATATCAATGATGAACGGAATATAGCTACAAACCAATAAGGAGATTAAAATATAAAAATTCTTTGCCTGTAAATTTGAAAACCTGGAGAAAATGGAAGAAGTTATAGAAAAATATGAAGACAGATTCAAAATGCTATAGTAGGAGTGAAGAGAGACCAAAATTGTTAAGGAAATTGAAGTAGAAGTTTTGAAATCTTCCCAGAAGAAAATACAATGTCTAGGTGTTTTTAGAAGTAAATTCTATCAGTCTCAAGGAATAGATCATTCCAATCTTACATAATCTCTTCCTGAGATGAGGGAAAAGAACATTTGTGACTATAATATAATATTGATACTGAAAATCAGAAAAGGACAGTATGATAAGGGAAAATTATGTTTTCAAATCATTTATGGACACAGTAAAAAAAAATCCAAACTAAATATTAGCAAATTTAATTTTCAAGTGTATTAAAAAGATAATATATTGTGACCAAGTTGGGAATATCCTAGGAATTCAAGGTGGTTTAACATATAAAAATATATTAATGTTATTAACTATTTTTACAGGTGAAAGAAGAAATGTCATGTGAGGGCATTTTTTAAAACAATTGATGGTTACTGAATTTAAAATAAATTCTTCTTTTTTAAAGATTTTATTTATTTATCAGAGAGCGAGCGAGAACGTGTGTGCGTACTAGCAGGGGGAACAGTAGAAGGAGAAAGAGAAGCAGGCTTCCTGCCAAGCAAGGAGCCTGATGTGGGGCTCAATCCCACCATCTTGGGATCATGATCTCACCCAAAGGGAGACACTGTACTGAGCCACCCAAGTATCCCTGAAATAAATTCTTAATGAGCTAGGAATAAAACTTACTATATCTGATATTGTATTTACCAAACCCTGGAGTAAATACTTTTCTTGATGATGAAACATTGTATATATTACCTTTAAAATCACAAAATAAGGAGGTGCCTGAGTGACTCAGTGGGTTAAGCCTCTGTCTTCAGCTCAGGTCATGATCTCAGGGTCCTGGGATCAAGCCCTGCATCGTGCTCTCTGTCTGCCTTTCTGCCTGCCTCTCTGCCTACTTGTGATCTCCCTCTCTCTGTCAAATAATAAAAAAAAAAATCTTTTAAAAAACAAACCAAAAAAACCCAAAATAAGGCCTGAGTTGTGGCACCTCAAACTTCATATGTTGAAGTCCTAACCCCCAGTACCTCAGAATATGACTATATTTGGAGATAGAGCCTTTAAAGGCTTAATTATGGTAAAATGATGTTATATGGGTAGGCCCTAATCCAACATGACTAGTATCCTTATAAAAAAAGGAGAGAGGGATGCCTGGATGACTCAGTCATTTAAGTTTCTGATTTGGGCTCAGGTCATGATCTCAGGGTCCTGGGATCGAGTTCTACTGAGGATGGAGCCTGCTTCTCCCTCTCCATCTGCCCCTACCCCCACTTGTGCTCTCTCTCTCCCAAATAAAATCTTAAAAAAAAAAAAAAAGAAAAGAAAAGAAAAGAAAGGAGACACCAGACCTTGCACACATACAGAGATAACAATGTGAATAGGTAGTAATAGGGCAGCCATCTACAAACCAAGGACAGAGGCCTCAGAAGAAACCAAACCTGCTAACACTTGATCTTGGACTTCTCGCCTCCAGAAGTATAGGAAAATAAATTTCTGTTGTTTAAGCCACTCAGTCTATGGTACTTTATTATGGCAGCCTTAGTAAACTAATACACCAACATTACCATTTTTATTTAATATTGTAATGGATAGTGAACCCATCACAATAAGATAGGGAAAAAAGGTGTGAGAATTAGAAAGGAGGAATCCAAACTTAATCCACCCAGGGGTCCTGGGTGGCTTAGTCAGTTGGGTGTCTGACTCTTAATTGTGGATTGGGTCATGATCTTGGGGTCGTGAGATGGAGCCCCAAGTCAGACTTGGCACTCAGCAGGGAGTCTGCTTTAGATTCTCTCTCTCTCCCTCTCCCTCTGCCTCTACCCCCCAATAATTAAATAAATCTTGAAAAAAAAATCCCAGGTAATATGATTTTCAGTGTAGAAAACCTTAAAGAATAAGTGAAGTATTAAAAATAATAAAATGTTTGCAAATTTTTCAAATTAAAGATCAATATACAAAAATAAGTTGTACTTTTGGAATGATGGAGTGAGGCCCTCTAAAGATCCACTCTTTCATAAAAGCAATGAAAACATTAGCAAAAATTACTAAAATCAACTTTTAACACCTAAAATTAACCAAAGGCTTATAATAACCCAATGAAAATGTATACAAGAAAATAGCTTAATCTAACAAAAAACAGCAAAATTTGTGGTATTTAAACATGACCTGTTCCCATCCTTCTTTTCCAAATTCCCTAAAATGATTAAAAACAGGGACCTCTGGGTGGCTCAGTTGGTTAAGTGGCTGCCTTTGGCTCGGGTCATGATCCCAGGATCCTGGGATTGAGCCCCTCATTGGGCTCGTTGCTCAGCGGGGAGCCTGCCTCTCCCTCTGCCTGCTGCTCCCCCTGCTTGTGCTCTCTCTTTCTGACAAGTCTTAAAAAAAAAAAAAAAGGTTAAAAACAAATAATTTCATGATCACAGTAATCATGAAAAACGAGCAGCCTAGTAGCCCCTGGGGGGCAGAATGGGTTGGAACCCTCTAAAAAGCCCCATTCTCAGAGAATTGTCATTATTTAACATGTCTGGCATTCCCTGTTAACCCCCAATCTGAGGGCTTATCTTTATTTGACATGTTTCAATATGTTCAGTGTGAACAGCCTTTTCCCCAGGACATTTGCTGGAAAGAATCAGAGACAATCATTTAACATCTAAGCTGCCTGAGTTGGGAAAACACCTGGGGCAAACAAAAAGCTGACCAAACATTTAAAAGGAAAATCTTGGGAATAAGATTATGAGGTGTTCTGACATAATCCCAGGACTCTAGAAGGTCATGCACATGTATAAGATTATACCCATGCTCATGAAGGGCTGAATTTCCCACCACTGCCTGACTTTGTAAGCTCTGTATAAGCAGGAACTCAAGACCAAGACAGAGGTGTAAACTGTCTGCTAGAGAGTTGAAAACATGCCCCACCACACACATAATGCCCTTTGACAATGCCTAGGTGATATCCTGATTCAAGGCATTTCAGGAAGTCTTTGTCCAGTTGTTGACTTATTACTAAGCTAAACTGAGCAGAGATTTCAGTGGCCACAGAAAACAATACAAATCAAAAAACAAACAAAAACCCAACAACCACAAAGTTCACAGACTTTGTTCAGGAAGTCATTAAACAGAAGGCAATAGCAGCATCATTAACACAAACCACAAACAGTAGTTACAGCTCACCCTGGGGTGGTGGGGAGGGGAGAGAAGGAATCTGATTCTCAGAGCTGCCACATATGTTATATAAAATGTCCAGTTATCTAGAACAAAAACAAAAATATGAGACATGAAGGATATAGGAAGTATGGTCTATACACAGGAAGAAAAGTCATTCAGTAGAAACTATCCCTCAGGAAGGCCAGATGTTGGACTTACTAGACAAAATCTTTAAATTAGCTATTATTAATATATTTCAATGATTACGGAAAACCATGTCAGAGAACAGAAACAAAGTATGAGAACAATGTCTTACCAAATAGAGACTATCAATCAATCAAGAGTAATTATGAAAAAGAACCAGATAGAAGTTTGGAGCTGAAAAGTACTGTTAAGAAAGAAATATTCACAAGAGAGCCCCATAAACTGACTTGAGCTGGAAGAATAAAGATTCAGTGAACTTAAACATAGATCAGATGAGATTATCAAGTCAAAGAAAAAAAAAAAGAGAATGAAGAACCATGAATAGAACCCTAGAGACCTATGGAACATCAGTTGTACAAACATAGGAACCTCAGAAGAAAAGGAGAGGAAGGGGCAGGAAAAAACTTTTGAAGAAATAATGGTCAACAATTCTGCAAATTTGATGAAAAATAATCTAGGGGCGCCTGGGTGGCTCAGTGGGTTAAGCCTCTGCCTTCGGCTCAGGTCATGATCCGAGGGTCCTGGGATCGAGCCCCACATCAGCTCTCTGCTCAGCCCGGAGCCTGCTTCCCCCCTCTCTCTCTCTGCCTGCCTCTCTGCCTACTTGTGATCTCTGTCAAATAAATAAATAAATAAATCTTAAAAAAAAAAAAAGGAAAAAAGAAAAATAATCTACACATCCAAGAAGTTCCACAAACTCTAAGTAGAATAAACTCAGAGATCCACAAAGAGACACAGTCTTCCAAAAGTCAAAGACAAAGAAGTTTGAAAGTAGCAAGAGAGAAGCAACTCATCACAAATGATTCTCAATAAAATTAACAGTTAGTTTTGGGGTGCCTGAGTGGCTCAGTTGGTTAAGTGGCTGCGTTTGGCTCAGGCCATGATCCCAGGGTTCTGGAATCAAGTCCCACATCTGGCTCCTTGCTCAGTGGGGAGCCTTCTTCTCTCTTTGCCTCTGCTTGCCATTTTGCCTGCTTGTGCGCTCTCTCTCTCTCTCTCTCTCTGTCTCTAACAAACAAACAAATAAATAAATAAAATCTTAAAAAGATTAAGAGCTAGTTTTTTTTTTTTTTAAAGATATTTGTTTTTATTTGAGAGAGAGAGAGCAAGCACACACAAGTTGGGGGGGGGGGGCAAAAGGAGAGGGAGCTGAACAGGGAGTCTGACACAGGGCTTGATCCCAGGACCCTGGGATCATGGCCTGAGCCAAAATCAGGTGCTTAACCATCTGAGCTGCCCAGGTGCCCCTAATAGCTAGTTTTTTATTAGAAACCATGGAAGCCAGGGGCATCTGGGTGGCTCAGTTAGTTGGCCATTTGATTCTTGATTTCAGTTCTGTCCATGATCTCAGGGTCATGGGATCAAGTCCCGAGTCAGGCTCCATACTCAGCACAGAGTTTGCTTGGGATTCTCTTTCTCTCCCTCCTCCCTCTGCCTCTCTCCCCTACTCATGCTCATGTTCTCTCTCTCTCTCTCTCTCTCTCCAAAAAAAAAAAAAAGAAAGAAAGAAAGAAAGAAAAAAAAAAAGTCAGAAACCATGGAAACCAGAAGACAGTGTGATGGAATATTTAAAGTGCTAAAAGGAAAAGACTGTCAACCAAGAATGCTATATCCAATAATACTATCCTTCAAAATAAAGAAGAGGGTAAAACATTCCCAGATAAGCAAAAACCGAGAGAATTCATTGCCTGCCATCCTGCACTACAAAAAATACCAAAAGGTGTCCTTTAGGTTGCATTGAAAGGACACTGGACAGTAACTCAAATCCACTACAGACCAGCAGTAAAGGTAAATATATAGGTAAATATAAAAGACAGTATAAAGGTATTTTTTATTTGTAACTTTTTTTCTTCTATCTGATTTGAAAGACAATATATAAAGCAATAATCACAAAACTGTTTATGGGCTTACAATGTATAAAGATGTAATTTGTGTATCAATAGTACTGTAAAATGGGGGCAGTATAGGAACACAGTTTTTGTATGCTGTTGCAATTAAGTTGGTATTAATCCTCACTAGATTGTTTTAGATTAAGAATTAATTGCTGGGTGCCTGGGTGGCACAATCAGTTAAGTGTCTGACTCTTGATTTTGCTCTGGTTATGAACTCATGGGTCATGAGAATGAGCCCGTTGAGGGGCTCTGTGCTCAGCAGGAAATCTGCTTGGGGTTCTCTATCTCCCTCTTCCTCTGCCCCTCCCCTCGAACGTGCCCACTCTCTCTCACACACATACAAATAAATCCTCAAAAAAAAAAAAAGATATTAATTACAATCCACAAGACAACCACTAAGAGAATAGCAAAAATATGGTGATGTAAACAAGGTAATTAAAGGGACACACTAAAAATATCTATAGGACACTAAAGAAGATTGTGATGGAGAAAGAAATATAAAAGACATTAGACATAGAGAAAACAAATAGGAAAATGGCAGACTTAAATCCTATCTTATCAGTAATTACAGCAAATGTCTTTTTTGGAAAAATGTCTGTTCATGTCTTCTGCCCATTTTCCAATTGGATTGTTTGTTTTTTTTGGTGTGAGTTGTGTAAGTTCTTTATACATTTGAGATACTAACCCTTTATTAGACATGTCACTTACAAATATCTTCTCCTATTCAGTGGGTTGTCTTTTTGTTTTGTTGGTTGTTTCCTTTGCTGTGCAGAAGCTTTTTATTCTGATGTAGTCTTTATAGTTTATTTTTGCCTTTGTTTCTCTTGCCTTAGGAGATATCTAGAAAAATATTGCCAGGCAGATGTCAGAGGAATTACTGCCTGTGCTCTCTTTTAAGATTTTTATGGTTTCAAGTCTCACATTAGGTCCTTACTCCATTTTGAGTTTATTTTTATGTATGGTGTTAGAAAATGGCCCAGTTTCATTCTTTGACATGTAGCTCTCCAGCTTTCCCAGCACCATTTGTTGAAAAGACTGTCTTTTTCTCATTGTATATTCTTGCCTCCTTTGTTGTACATTAATTGGCCATATAATCATGAGTTTTTTCTGGGCTTTCTATTCTGTTCCATTGATCTTTGTCTGTTTCATACTGTTTTGATTACTACAGCCTAGTAATATAACTTGAAATCTGGGATTGTGATACCTCCAGGTTTGTTCTTCTTTTTCAAGGTTGCTATGGCTATTTTGGGGTCTTTTGTGGTTCCATACAAATTTTAGGATTACTTGTTCTAGTTCTGTGAAAAATGTTGTTGACATTTTGATAGGGATTGCATTAGATCTGTAGATTGTTTTGTGTAGTATAGACATTTTAACAATATTATTCCAGTCCATGACTATGGACTATATTTCCATTTGTTTCTGTCATCTTTACTTTCCTTCATCAATGTCTTTTATAGTTTTCAGTGTACAGGTCTTTCACCTCCTTGGTTAAGGTTATTCCTAGATATTTTATTGTTTTTGGTGCAAATTGTAAATGGGCAGAATTTTTTCTTTTTTTAAATGATCTGACTATATGTTACAAGATATGCACTTTAGATTCAAAGACATAGACTGGTTTAAAGTAAACAAATGAGGTGTGCTTGAGTGGCTCAGTCAGTTAAGTGTCTGTCTTTGGCTTAGGTCATGATTTCAGGGTCCTGTGATGTGGATCAGGTCAAGATTTCAGGACTGTGGGATCGAGCCCCAAGTCAGGCTCTGCACTGGGTGTGGAGTCTGCTTAGGATTCTCTCTCTTGGGGTGCCTGGGTGGCTCAGGCAGTTAAGCATCTGCCTTGGGTTCAGCTTATGATCTCAGGATCCAGGGATCGAGCCCCACATCAGGCTCCCTGCTCAGTGGGGAGTCTGCTTCTCTCTCTCCATCTGCTCCTCTCCCCTGCATGTGCACTCTCTCTCTCAAATAAATAAATAGAATCTTAAAAAACAAAAAAAGATTCTCTCTCTCCCTTTCCTTCTCCCCCTCCCCAAACTGTCCTCTAAAAAAAAAAAAAAAAAACAACACAAACTCAATAACTTAACCTTTTACCTTAAGAAACTTAAAAAAAAAAAAACTAAACGCAAAGAATACAGAATAAAGGAAATAATAAAGATTAGAAACTAGAAAGTACAAAAACAACAGAGAAAAATCAATGAAACCATAAGATGGTTCTTTGGAAAGCTCAAAAAAATTGACACACTTAGCTAAAGTACATAGGAAAAAAAGAAAGAGAAGACTCAAATTATTAAAACCAGAAATGAAGGAGGGTACATTATGTGTAATGAAGAATTAACCTCACCTGTAGAGAGATCTGGTCTTTGCCATTGGCAACTGCGATTCCATCTCTAGGCCTCTGGAAAGTCCTGCCTACTAGGGGTTTCATTGTTTGCCTGGGGCCTTTGGCTGTATTGGATCATTTCCAGCCTTCAAAGGAGCTAAAGGCTAAAGGAATTAGCCTACTCTATGAGAAGAGCTGGAGACTAATGTTCAGCCATGTGAGTAATATATGACCAAGGCCCATTGAAAAGTCTGGACACTAAAGATTTGGGTGAGCTTCTTTGGTTGGTAATACTCCATTGTCACACATTGTGTCTAGGAAGAGCTAATGCTATCCATGACCATGGGGAAAGATGACAGAAGCTCTGCATTTGGATCCTTCCCAGACTCTGCCCTGTACATCTCTTCTATGGTTAACTTTATCCTGTGTCCTTTCCTTGTAATAAGTCATGAACATAATAGCTTTTTTTTTTTTTTAAGATTTTATTTATTTATTTGACAGACAGAGATCACAAGTAGGCAGAGAAGCAGGCAGAGAGATAGGAGGAAGCAGGCTCCCTGCTGAGCAGAGAGACCAACGTGGGGCTCGATCCCAGGACTCTGGGATCATGACCTGAGCTGAAGGCAGAGGCTTTAACCCACTGAGCCACCCAGGTGCCCCCATAATAGCTTTTAGTGAGTTATCTTGAGTCCTTCCATTAAATTATCAAGCCTGAGAGTGTTTTTAGAAACACTCCACTTCTTCCCCACTAAATTTACTATTGGTGTTAAAAGTGAGGGCAGTCTTGTGGGGACTGTTCCCAGTTGACTAAACTCTCTGTATATCTTTACTGACCTTACAGAAATAAAAAGGATTGGAAGGAAATACTATGAACATGCTAACAAATTAGAAAACCTAAACAAAATTAATAAATTTATAGAAAGAAAAACTATCAAATGACTCAAGTAAATCTGAATGTATCTTTTATAATTGAAAAGATCGAAGTAGTCATAGAAAAAAAGAAAAACCCAACAAAGAAAACTCAAAGCCCAGATGGCCTCACTAGTAAATTTTATGAAACAATTAAAGAAGAATTAACACTAATCCTTTACAAACACTTTCAGAAAGTAGTAGAGGAGGGAACACTTCCTAACTTGTTCTTTGAAGTTCTTTGAAGCATTATGCCGATACCAAAACCAAAGATGTCACAAGAAAACTACAAACAACTATCCTTTATTAATAAAGATATAAACATTCTCAACAAAATATGAATAAACTGAATACAGCAACACATACAATGGGTTATGTACCATGACAAGCTGAGATTTTATCTCAAGAACTTGAGGAATTCATATGTTGTTCCACATATGAAAATCAGCCAATATATCAAACTACATTAATGGAATAAAGACCAAAAACCACATGATCATCTTAATAGACTTATAACAATGCATCTGATATAATCCAATACACTTCATGATAAAAACACTCAACAAGGGTGCCTGGGTGGCTCAGTTGGTTAAGCGACTGCCTTCAGCTGAGGTCATGACCCCAGAGTCCTGGGATTGAGTCCTGAGTCAAGCTCCCAGCTTCATGGGGAATCTGCTTCTCCCTCTGACCTTCTCCACTCTCATGCTTTCTCTCACTCTCTCTCTCTCAAATAAATAAAATCTTAAAAAAAAAAAACACCTCAACAATTAGAAATAGAATGAAACTCCCCAAACTCAATAAAGGGCATCAACAAAAAACTATAACTAACATCATACTTAATGGCGAACTACCAAAATCTTTCTCTCTAAGGTCAGAAATAAGACAAGGATGCCCACTCTTGCTACTTCTATTTAACGCCGAACTGGAGGTTTTATCCAGGCCAACTAGGCAATGAAAAAAAAAAAGCATTCAGATTGTAAAGGAAGATGTAAAACTATCACAGATGGCATGATCTTTAAAAAAAAAAATAAGATTTTATTTGTTAGCATGAGCAAGAGAGTACACAAGCTGGGGGGTGGTGGGGAGGATGGCAGTGGGGAGAGGCAGAGGGAGAAGCAGACTCCCCACTGAGCAGAGAGCCCAACTCAGGGCTGGATCCCAACTTGGGGCCGGATCCCAGGACCCTAGGATCATGACCTGAGCCTAAGGCAGACACTTAACCAAATGAGCCATCCAGGCATCCCACAGATGGTATGATCTCATAAACATGAGTATTAGAAGTAATAAATGAGTTAAATAAGTTTGTAAGATGCAAGATTAATATACAAAAACCAATTATATTACAATACATTACCTATTAAAAAGCCAAAGGTAAAACTAAGAAAATAATTCAATTTATAATATCATCAAAAATAATAAAATATTCAGGAACAAATTTAAACAAGGAGGTTCAAGACATGTACAACGAAACCTACAAAATATCGTTAAAAGAAGTCTTAAATAACCTGATAAGTTTCCTGTGTTCTGGACCAGAAGACTTAATATTGTTAAGATGGCATTATTCCCTATGTCTATCTACAGATTCAACATAGTCCTCAAAATCTCAGCTACTTTTTTTTGCAGGAATTGACAAACAAATCCTAAAATTTATATAGAAATGTAAGGACTCAGAATCATTAAAACTACCTTGGAAAAGAAGAAAAGTGGAGGACTCATGATTCTTCATTTCAAAACTTAGTATAAAGCTACAGTAATTAAGACTTTGTGGTATACATCTTGCCAGAAGGCAAGATGTATTGCCAGAAGGCAAGATGTATAGATTACTAGCATAGAATGGAGAGTCCAGAAATAAACCCATACATCATTGGTCCACTGATTTTCAGCAAGGGAGCCAAGACCATCCAATGGGGAAATAATAGTCTCTCCAATAAATTGTGCTGGAATAACTGGATATCCTTATGCTAGAGAATGAATTCAGACCCCTATCTCAATAAAGCTCCTATCCCTACCCTACAGATATTAACTCAAAATGGATCAGACCTAAATGTAAGAGCTACAACTATAACCTCTTAGAAGAAAACTTAGAGATTTAGTAGTAAATCTCTGTGACCTTGGATTAGGCAATGGTCTCTTAGATATGACACCAAAAGCACAAGCAACAAAAGAGAAAATACATAGGACTTCATCAAAATGTTTGTGTTTTAAAAGGCACCACAAAGGGGCGCCTGGGTGGCTCAGTGGGTTGAAGCCTCTGCCTTCGGCTCAGGTCATGATCCCAGGGTCCTGGGATGGAGCCCCACATCTGCTCAGCGGGGAACCTGCTTCCCTTCCTCTCCCTGCCTGCCTCTCTGCCTATTTGTGATCTCTGTCTGTCAAATAAATAAATAAAATCTTAAAAAAAAAAATAAAAATAAAAGGCACCACAAAAAAGAGTGAAAAGACAACGCAATGAATGGGAAAAATATTTACAATTCATTTATCTGATAGGCAACTTGTATCTCGAATACAGGCGTACTTTGTTTTATTATGCTTTGTTTTATTGATCTTTGCATTTATTGTGTATTTTTACAAATTGAAGGTTTATGGCAACCTTGAGTCAAGAAAGTCTATCAGTGCCGTTTTTTCCAACGGCATTAGCTCACTTCATGTTTCTGTGTCACATTTTGATAATTCTCACAATATTTCAAACTTTATTATTATTATATTTGTTATGATGATCTATGATCAGTAATCATTGTTGTTACTATAGTAATTGTTTTGGGGTGCCACAAACCAAACCTACAGAAAACAGTGAACTTAATCGATAAATGTTATGTCTTTTATGACTGCTCCATCAACCGGCAGTTCCCTCCGCTCTCTCCCTCCTCAAGCCTCCCTATTCCCTGAGACACAGCAATATTACAATCAGGCCTTATTACAATATTACAATTAGAGACCCAACAAGGGTCTCTAAGTGTCCAAGCAAAAGGAAGAGTCGAACATCTCTCACTTCAAATCAAAAGGTAGAAATGCTAAAGTTTAGTGAGGAAGTTATGTTGAAAGCCAAAATAGGCCAAAAGTTATAGGGCTCTTGTTCCAAACAGCTGAGTTGTGAGTAAAGGGAAAGTTCTTGAAGGAAATTAAAAGCACTACTCCAGTGAATGGACAAATGATAAGAAAGCGAAACAGCCTTATTACTGATATGGAGAAAATTTCAGTGATCTGGATAGGAGACCAAACCAGCCACAACATTCTCTTAAGCCAAAGCCTAACCCAGAGCAAGGCCCTACTCTTGTCAATTCCGTGAAGGCTGCTAGAGGTGAGGAAAGCTGGAAGCTAGCAGAGTTTGGTTTCATGAGGTTGAAGGAAAGAAGCCATCTCCATAACAGAAAAGCACAAGGCGAAGCAGCAGGTGCTGATGTAGAAGCTGCAGCAAGTTCTCCAGAAGATCCAGCTCAGATCATGAATGAAGGTGATCGTGCAAAAAAGAGGTTGTCAGTGCAGGAAAAACAGTGTCCTCTTGGAAGATGCTATCTAGGTCTTTCATCACTAGAGGGAAGAGGTCAGTGTCTGGCTTCCAAGCCTCAAGGGAAAGGCTGACTCTCTGGAGAGGGACTAATGCAGCTGGTGACTTTGAGGAAGCCAGTGCTCATTTGCCCTTCTGAAAACCCTGGGGCCCTGAAGAACTCTGCTAAATCTCTTCCACCTGTGCTCTGTAAATGGAACAACAAAGCCTGGATGACAGCACATCTGCTTACACCATGGTTTACTGAATATTTTAAGTCCACTGTTGAGACCTATTGCTTATTTAAAAAAAAAAGAGAGAGAGAGAGAGATTCCTTTTAAAATATTATTCTCATTCACCATACACCTTGTCACTATAGAGTTCTGATGGAAATGTACTATGAGATTAATATCATTTTCATGCCTGCTAACAAGCATCCATTCTCCAGCCCACAGATCAAGGAGTCATTTCGACTTTCGATGGTCATCATTTAAGACATACATTTCATAAAGTGATTGCTGCCATAAATAGTGATTCCTCTGATGGATCTAGGCAAAGTAAATTTAAAAACTCTGCAAAGGATTCACCATTCTATTTTTTTTTTAAGATTTATTTTTTTTATTTTTTAGGGGGGAGTGAGAACACATGCATGAGTGGGGGGAAGGGCAGACAAAGAGGGAGAGGGAGAGGATCTCAAGCAGACTCCTAGCTGAGCGCAGAGTCCAACACAGGCTGGATCCCAGGACCCTGGGATCATGACCTGAGCCGAAGGCAGACACTTAACTGATTGAGCCACCCAGGCACCCCAGGATTCACTATTCTAGATGCCACTAAGAACATTTGTGATTCATGAGAAGAGGTCACAGTATCAACATTAAAAGCAGTTTGGAGAAAGTTAAATCCAGCCCTCATGAATGACTTTGAGGGGTTCAAGACTTTAGTGGAGGAAGTAGCTACAGATGTGGTGGGAACAGCAAGTGAACCAGAATTAGAAGTGGAGCCTGAAGATGGGACTGAATTGCTTCCGTCTCACAGTAAAACTTTAATGGGTGAGGAACTGCTTCAGATGCATGAGTAAAGAAAGTGATTTCTTGAGATGGAAGATGCTAAGACGCTGTGAAGACTGTTGCAATGACAACGGAGGATTTAGAATACGACATGAACTTCGTTGACCCAGCCCAGCAGGGTTTGAGAAGGTTCCTCTAGTTTTGAAAGAATTCCCATTGCAGGTCAAATGCTATGAAACAGCATCACATGCTGCAAATTGTTCATGAAAGGAAGAGTCAACCAATGTGGCAAACTTCACTCTCATCTTACATGAAGATGTTTCTGCAGCCACCGCAGCCTTCAGCAACCACCACCCTGCTCGTCAGCAGCCATCAGCCTCCAGGCGAGACCCTCCACCAGCAAAAAGATTGCGCTCACCGAAAACTCAGATGATGGTTAGCAATTTTCTAACAATGAAGGTTTTTTTTAAAAAAAGATTTTATTTATTTGACAGACAGAGATCACAAGTAGGCAGAGAGGCAGGCAAAGAGAGAGGGGGAAGCAGGCTCCCTGCTGAGCAGAGAGTTTGATGAGGGGCTCGATCCCAGGACCCTGAGATCATGACCTGAGCTGAAGGCAAAGGCTTTAACCCACTGAGCCACCCAGGAGCCCCTGAAGTTTTTTTTGTTTTTGTTTTTTTAAGATTTTGTATTTATTTATTTGTCAGAGACAGAGAAAGAGCAAGTGAGCACAGGCAGGGAGAGTAGTAGGCAGAGGGAGAAAAGCAGGCTCCCCGCTAAGCTGGGAGCCTGTTGTGAGACTTGATCCCAGGGCCCTGGAATCATGACCTGAGCCGAAGACAGATGTTTAACCGACTGAGCCACCCAGGTGTCCCAACAATTAAGTTTTTTTTTTTTTTTTAACAATGTAGTATTTTTAAGTTAAGGTGTATACATTGTCTTTTTAGCATAATGGTATTGCACACTCAATAGACACTATAGTGTAAACACAACTTTTATATGCACAATTTTTGAAACCAAATTTTTTGAAAATTCTTGAAACCAAAATTTATTTAACTTGCTTTATTGCAATATTTGCTTTATTTCAGTGGTCTGGAACTGAACCTGCAATATCTCTGAGGTATGCCTGTATATACAGAACTCTTACCACTGAATGGTAAAAAAAACCTAATAGAAAAAATAGGTAGAGAATTTGAATAGGCATTTCTCCAAAGAAGACATTTCTCCAAAGACCTATAAAAATCAAAATAATGATGAGTTACTACTTCACACACATTAGGATGGTTAAAAGTCATAAGGAGACATCACAAATATTGGTGATGATGTCGAAAAATTGGAACCTTCTTACATTGCTGGTGGAGCTGTAAAATGGTGCAGCTACTTTGCAAAAGTTTGGCAGTTTCTCAAAATGTTAGACAGAATTACCAAGTGACCTAGCATTTCTACTAAGTATTCACCCAAAAGAATAAAAAAGTTGTCCACACAAAAACCTGCACACAAAATTTCATAGTAGCATTATTCATAATAGCCCCAAAGCTGAAATAACTTTTCTTTTTTTTTTTTTTAAGATTTTATTTATTTATTTGACAGAAAGAGAGACCATGAGACCATGATCCAAGCCAAAGGCAGAGACTTAACCCACAGGCGCTCCGGAAAGAACTTTTCTTTTGAAAATTGCTATATGTCTACTGAGTTATGGGATATTAATAGGTCCTTCCTGAAATTTTTAACTTAGCCTATGAATTCTAGAGAACAGAAAAATCGGATGAGTATGGCAGAATTTATTTTGGGAAACGAGAGAAATTATAAAGGAAGTACCTAGATGTGAAGCTTTTTTAGTATGTGCATTGAGTTTTGCACACAGATAAGTCAAGTGAATTACTTAAATTACTGACATCTATTATTAGAACAGATATAATATAATAATATTATTATATATTATTAGTATATATAATAATAATTGATATTAATAATTATTAATATATTATTATTATAATATAAGTTTGAAGAAGCAGTATATTTATTGCAAAGGATTGAAAAGGATTTTGGTGTATGATTCAAGTAGTGGTGAGTTTTCAACTTTAAGCCTATGCAACTTTAAGCTTATGCAAAGAAATGACGCTTGGATTTTTTTTTTACTGTGTTCACAGAATGCAGGTAACATTGAAAATAATTCCAGTTATTTATAATGTAAGTGCAAGAGATTTTATGGAAGTGCTTTATATTGACCTACTTATTATGTACTATTTTAATTTCATATCCTTTAGATATTTGGATTTGAACTGCATTTCGGAATTCTTCGTTACTTCCAATGTCACCATCAAATGAAGGTCCAGTTAGACCCACCCCCCCAGATGGAGGCTGGGGGTGGGCAGTGGTCGTTGGAGCATTTGTATCCATCGGCTTCTCTTGTGCATTTGGCAAATCTATTTCTGTCTTTTACAAAGAAATTGAAGAAATATTTAATGCCAGCACCAGCGAAGTGTCATGGATCTCTTCTATTATGTTTGCTGTCATGTATGCTGGTGGTAAGTACCCAGAAGGTCTGCTCTTTTAATTTTCAGTAGACCAACAAAAGCTCCATAGTGAATGGTTTTTGTTCTTGATGCCTTTACGTGTAAGAATTTAACATGTTAGTTTTTGAAGCTATGTGGCTGGAGTCATATTTTTCATTCCCCTTAATGATAAAGGTGCTGTTTAAGTCAGTTATATTGCAAAACAAATATCATTATAAAGGAGAACTTTCTTTAAAAATGGTTTTGTGTTGGTTGCTGGTATATGGAAAGTCAATTGATACTTGTGCTTTAATTATATATCCCTGCTAACCTCTATTACTTCTAATAGTTTATTGGTAGATTTTTTTTTTTTTTCAAAAATTTAAGATAGACAAACTTATCCTTAGCAAATACTGATAGTTTGGTTTCTTCCTTTCCTCACACCCTTCTTGCCCCCTGTCTTACCGCACTGCCTCGGACCTCCCGTATAATGCTGAAGAAAAGTGGTGATGGTAGGCATTCTTGTTTTGTAGTTCTGTTTTGGTTTTGTCATTTTCTATGAGAAACAAAGCCCATTTCAGCTAATTTGAAAACGTGCACTAAAACCCGAAGTTTGATCGGATTTGCTCATACATTGCTTCATGTTCATGTGCATTTGCTCCAGGTGACCACCTAAAAAATTAAAAATAGAGCAAACTTGCTACATATATGTTGATAATATCCTAGATATGTAGGCTACATGGATCTGGGATACATCTACATGAAGAATCCTGTCAACACTTGCAATCAGGGTATCTGCAGCCTCATCTGCCTTGAAGGAAATCGGTTCAGGTCTTCCATCCTTCAGTTAAAATCCATCCAGTAGGTTCTAGGTACAGAGAAGACATATGTTGTACTTTGTACAATCGATGCTATATTTTTCCCATTACACAAACCTGTGGCTCTGAAATAAAATAGAAAGCAGTATTTCTTACCGCTGTCTTCTGTTTTACATTTGTTTTGAGGGTGGGATGGGGATGTTTATGCCTTGG
This sequence comes from Enhydra lutris kenyoni, assembly GCF_002288905.1. Taxonomy (NCBI): domain Eukaryota; kingdom Metazoa; phylum Chordata; class Mammalia; order Carnivora; family Mustelidae; genus Enhydra; species Enhydra lutris. The sequence goes on along the minus strand of NW_019154093.1, from coordinate 76,540,073 downwards.
CATCCTTTCTTGTCAGTAATGCCTTGTGCAGGTGTGGATGTGAGGGGTGGCTTCTCCTCTATGCTACTAAATTTCTGGTTTCTCCTAGGTCCGATCAGCAGTATCCTGGTGAATAGGTATGGCAGTCGTCCAGTCATGATTGTTGGTGGCTGCTTGTCGGGCTGTGGCTTGATTGCGGCTTCATTCTCCAGCACTGTACAGGAACTTTACTTGTGTGTTGGATTCATTGGAGGTGAGTTGCTACTGATGTATTTTCAAGCATTAATTTTTATGTGGACTCTTTGTAGCATTCGCCTGCTAATTCTTTTGAAAAATGAAAATTCTTTGCCAGAAAAATTATTGGGTCACTATTTTTAAAGAGCTATACGTATGTTAATTTCATAGTACCAGAGAAACATGTCTTTATTTTTTAAAAAAGATTTTATTTATTTATTTGAGAGAGAGAGAGAATGGGGGAAGGGGGCTGAGGGAGAAGCAGACTCCCTGCTGAGCAGGGATTCCCCGACAGAGGGTTCAATCTCAGGACCCCCGGATCATGACCTGAGCCAAAGGCAGAGGTTTAACCAACTGAGCCACCCAGGTGCCCTCAGAGAAACATGTCTTTAAAGAACGTTCTGGCACTTTGGGGTGGTTATCTTTTATTAAATTATTTTTATTAACATATTATTTGTTTCAGAGGTACAGGTCTGTGAGTCATCAGGCTTACACACTTCATAGCACTCACCATAGCACATACCTTCCCCAGTGTCCATAACCCAACCACCCTAGTCCCCTTCCCCACTGCCCCCAGCAACCCTCAGTTGGTTTTGTGAGATTAAGAGTCTCTTATGGTTTGTCTCCCTCCCAATCCCATCTGGTTTCATTTTTTCCTTCCTTATGGGGTGGTTATTTTTCATTGAAAGAGAAAATTTTTTTTCTTTGTTCCTTTTAAAAATTTTTTATTATTTATTTATTTTATTGTTAAAAAAGATTTTATTATTTATTTTATTTTATTTATTATTTTATTATTTATTTGACACAGTGAGAGAGAGCACAGAAGGGGAGCAGCAGGCAGAGGGAGAGCAAGAAGCAGGCTCACCCCGAGCAGGGAGCCTGATGAGGGCTTGATGCGGGGCTTGATTCCAGGACCCTGGGATCATGACCTGAGCCAAAGGCAAACGCTTAAGGACTGAGCCACCCAGGTGCCCCTATTTATTTATGTATTTTGTCTTAAGAAACATAGTGACCAATTCTGGAACACTGAAAAGAACTAAAATAAAATAAAATAAAGTAAAATTAAAAAATACAAAACAAAAACATAGTGACCATAAGTGAAGGGTGTGTGGCAAGTTGTTGAAATGGTAGTCATCAGCTATTCCCACTCATTATCCTTCTATCCAAAAAGAAATTGTGGGGCGCCTGGGTAGCTCAGTCATTAAGTGTCTGCCTTCAGCTCAGGTCATGATCCCAGGGTCCTGGGATCGAGCCCCCAATTGGGCTCCCTGCTCCATGGGAAACCTGTTCTCCCTCTACCACTCCCCCTGCTTATGTTCCCTCTCTCACTGTGTCTCTCCCTGTCAAAAAAATAAAAACTAGAGGAGGAGTCAAGATGGCGGAGAAGTAGCAGGCTGAGACTATATCAGGTAGCAGGAGATCAGCTAGATAGCTTATCAAACCATTGCAAACACCTACAAATCCAACAGGAGATCAAACAGAAGAAGAACAGCAATTCTAGAAACAGAAAATTGACCACTTTCTGAAAGGTAGGACTGGCGGAGAAGTGAATCCAAAGCGATGGGAAGATAGACCGCTGTGGGGTGGGGTGCGGGGGGCAGCTCCTGGTAAGCGGCGGAGCAACGGAGCACTAAATCAGGACTTTTTTTTTTTTTTAAAGATTTTATTTATTTATTTGACAGAGATCACAAGTAGACAGAGAGGCAGGCAGAGAGAGAGAGAGAGAGGGAAGCAGGCTCCCTGCTGAGCAGAGAGCCCGATGCGGGACTCGATCCCAGGACCCTGAGATCATGACCTGAGCCGAAGGCAGCGGCTTAACCCACTGAGCCACCCAGGTGCCCCTAAATCAGGACTTTTAAAAGTCTGTTCCGCTGAGGGACATCGCTCCAGAGGCTAAACCGGGGTGAAGCCCACGCAGGGTCAGCGTGGCCCCAGGTCCCGCAGGGTCACAGAAGGATCGGGGGTGTCTGAGTGTTGCAGAGCTCGCAGGTATTAGAACGGGGAAGCCGGCTATAGAGACAGAGCTGAGGAGTGAGCTCTCAGCTCGGGGTGACCTTGAATTGGTCGCAGGCCCGGTGAGCTTGGAGCGCGGCCGGAGGCCAGGGAGACAGGAGTGATTGGGCACTTTTCTCTGAGGGAGCACTGAGGGGTGGGGCCCTGAGCTCTCGGCTCCTCTGGGCCAGAGACTGGGAGGCCGCCATTTTCATTCCGTCCTCCGGAACTCTACGGAAAGTGCTCAGGGGACAAAAGCTCCTGAAAGCGAACCCGAGTGGATTACTTAGCCGGGCCCCTGGTAAGGGTGGTACAATTCTGCCTCGGGCAAAGACACTTGAGAATCACTACAACAGGCCCCTTCCCCAGAAGATCAACAAGAAATCCAGCCAAGACCAAGTTCACTTACCAAGGAGAGCAGCGGAATTCCAGAGGAGGAGAAAGCAAAGCACAGAACTCATGGCTTTCTCCCCATGATTCTTTAGTATTGAGGTCAATTTAATTTTTTTAAATTTTATTTTTTTTTCTTCTGCTAATTTTTTTTAACTTTTACCCTTTTCTTTTTTAACGTTTTTTAACTAGTTTACCTAATATATATATATATTTAATTATTAATTATTTATTTTTTTTCATTTTTATATTTTTTCTTTATTTGTTTTCTTTTTTTAATTTTTTTTTCTTTGAATTTCTTTTTAATCCCCTTTCTCCCCCCCACAATTTGGGGTCTCTTCTGATTTGGTTAAATTGCATTTTCCTGGGGTCTTTTCCGCCCTTTTAGTATTTTATTTGCTCCTTCATGTACTCTTATCTGGACAAAATGACAAGGCGGGAAAACTCACCACAAAATAAAGAACAAGAGGCAGTCCTGAAGGCTAGGGACCTAATCAATACAGACATTGGTAATTGGTAATATGTCAGATCTAGAGTTCAGAATGACGATTCTCAAGGTTCTACCTGGGCTTGAAAAAGGCATGGAGGATATTAGAGAAACCCTCTCTGGAGAGATAAAAGCCCTTTCTGAAGAAATAAAAGAACTAAACTCTAACCAAGTTGAAATAAAAAAAAGCTATTAATGAGGTACAATAAAAAAATACTGCTAGGATAAATGAGGCAGAAGAAAGAATTAGTGATATAGAAGACCAAATGACAGAGAATAAAGAAGTTGAGCAAAAGAGGGACAAACAGCTACTGGACCACGAGGGGAGAATTCGAGAGATAAATGACACCATAAGATGAAACAACATTAGAATAATTGGGATTCCAGAAGAAGAAGAAAGAGAGAGGGGAGCTGAAGGTATATTGGAGAGAATTATTGTAGAGAATTTCCCTAATATGGCAAAGGGAACAAGCATCAAAATCCAGGAGGTGCAGAGAACCCCCCCTC